>NC_133619.1:304953974-305113011 GCF_048593235.1 Sminthopsis crassicaudata | reverse complement strand
GTATGTGTACATATGTATATACATATGCATATGTCTAATATACATGTATCTTGTGTGCATTTCTTTTCTAGAGATCTTGACACTGAACGTTAAAAATCTTCTTTTGTTTAGATAAAAGATCTGAAGCAGGTTAAAAGAGTGACACAATAAGGAAAGGGAAAATGTCATGAATGTTTATACATCCATTTTCAAGGCACTGTTTTCTAATTCACATCCATATATTTCCCCCATATGTGTGTGCTTGTTACATATATCCTATGTGGCAGTATATCTTCAAATATGATCTCTATACATGCTCACTCTTTTCACTATACTTATTTTATATATATATATATATATATATATACATATATATATTATATATAATTATAATACATATAATAATATAAAATAAACAATATAATAAATTCCCATGTTCTTAAGAGAAATATTGTTCCTTTTTCTATTAAGCAGTTTCACTCAATGCCTTTACTTTCAACTCATCATGACCTCTGCTTGATCAATAAAGGAGAGGGATAATGAGTTTTGTGGTGGACCCTACAAAGTACCTAGAACACAGATAGTTTTGTGTAGTAACCCTGATCTATGCATTAGAAAGTACTCTCATGTGCTATAAAAGTGCTAATATTTTCCAAACATCTTGGTATTTTCTATCAATTCACAAAGCATAAGTAATAAGAAGACATAAAGGTATAAACACAATCCTCCTTAATAAGAGAAAATATGCTATTGTAAAAAGAAAACCAACATTTAACATTGCCAAGTACATTTTCAGCTTCTTTAGAAAAGAAGACAGATTGACTCAGAATGACCAAAACATAAAGAAGTCAGTCAGAGTGTTAGCTACAATCTAGATCATTGAATTCTTATTTTCATAAGCAATCCCTAAAATTTATTATGATAAGCCACTCAAAACAATACTGATTTTATGCAAGACAACAGAAATGGATGGTTTGCTAAAGGCTATAATATGATTTTTTTCCCCCACTTAATATTTTCTTCTTGAATTTTCTGAGAAGAAACTTTAAAATCTTGGGTCCAGAAAAAAAGAAAAGTTTACTAAACTTTTATTAAATCCACTGAGACAACATCTTCCCAGAGAGTTAAAGATATATTAGGAATTTAATGTCAAAACCCCCAAAATTCTAATGAGGTAAGAAATAAAACTAGGAAAATGTGTGTGAGAGTGATTATATTTTTGTTTTTGTGAATGTGTGTCCAAATACATAGCTGGGCAGGGGCAAAGGAGTGTCAACTCTTTCTCCCTTTCCTCAGTCCAAGAAATATTAAGCATCTTTTATTAATTTATTAATTTAAGACTCTCTTTCTTGGAAATGACAAAGCAGCATGCTCTGCTTAAAAATACTGAATGAGTATAAATGAACTCCTTTATAGGAGTCATTGTTCCAATGCATATTCTCTAAATGAGAAAGGAGAAATGTAGAAAGAAGTTTAAAAAAGACAGGATTTTCATATTCATTTTATATATATTTTAAAAGTAACCAGCTAATTTTTTTAAAAAAACTGCTTTGGAATAAAGGAGGTTGAAATAAAGGAAACAGCATAATAAGCTTTTATATAGTGCCTACTACATGTCAGGCATTGTGTTAGTAATCAATAAACATTTATTAAGCATCTACTATGTTCCAAGCACTGATCTAAGTAGTAGGGATACAAAAAAAAAAAAAAAAAAAAAAGGCAAAAGATAGTCCTTGTCCTCAAGGAGCTTATGACCTAATGGGAGAGATTCCATGTAAACAAATATATTAGATCAATTTATATACAAGATAAATAGAAAATAATCAATAAGGTGAAGGCCCTTGCATTAAGAGGGATAGAGGAAAGTGTAGAAGATAGGATTTTTATTGTGACTAAAGGAAGTCAATGATGTCATAGTCAGTGCAGAAGAAGGAGTTCATTCCAGGCAAGGTAAAAATCAGAGAAAATTACTAGAGTCAAGAATGGAGCATCTTGGGGGGCAGCTAGGTGGCGCAGTGGACAAAGCACCAGCCTGAATTCAGGAGGACCCAAGTTCAAATCTGGTCTCAGATACTTAACACTTCCTAGCTGTGTGACCCTGGGCAAGTCACTTAACCCCAGCCTCAAAAAAAAAAAAAAAAAAAAAAAAAAGAATGGAGCATCTTATTTGTAGAATAGCCCAAGAGGCCAGTGTCATTGTATTGGAGTATACACACACACACACACACACACACACACACACACACACACATATATACTCTCTCTCTCTCTCTCTCTCTCTCTCTCTCTCTCTCTCTCTCTCTCTCTCTCTCTCTCTTTATCTATCTATATGCTCCATATACATATATTGGAGTAATATATAAAAAAGATCAGAGATACAGGAGAGGGCTAGGTAATGAAGAGCTTTGATTGTCACAAAGAGTATTTTGTATTTGATCTTAGAGGCAAAAGGCAGCAATCAAGTTTACCGAGTAGCCAGGTGATGTAGGACCTGAACGTTAGGAGGATCATTTTAGTGGCTGACCAGAGGAAAGACTGGAGTGGAAAGAGACTTGAGGCCAGCTGATCTACCAGCAAGGTATTATTATAGTCTATGCCTGAAATGCTGAGGGTTGGCACTAGACTGGTGGTAGTGTCAAGAAGAAAAAAGGGGGCAAAATAAAAGAGATGCTGCAAAGATGAAATAGAAAAGCCTCAGCAACAGCCTGGGAAAGGAGAAGAGGAAGGAGAAATAGTGAGAAAACTAGAATGACTCCTAAATCATGAGTCTGAGGAATGAGGAGCATGGTGTTGCCCTCTATGCCAGGGCTTCTTAAAACTTTTTTCTGTTCACAGCATCTTTTTTGCCAGAAAAATTTTATGCAACCCCAAGTATATAGGTATAAGAAATATATATGCAAATCAAACATTGATTGATAATAAATCATAAATTCATGACTCATATTCAGTTAGATGATGCAATATGGGATTGTGACCCACAGTTAAAGAAGTTTTGCATGGTAGTATGGAAGGTAGTAGGAATAGATTACTCTTTTGATCCTCACAACAATCCTGGGAGGTAAGTGATATTATTATCTTCACTTTACAGTTGAAGATATTAAGGCAAACAGCAGTTAAGTGATATAGCCAGAGTCATAGTAGTGGTAAGTATCTGAATGCAGATTTAGAACTCAAATCTTTTCAATTCCAAACCCAGCACTTGATCCACTGGTGACATCTGGCCACCTCAAAAGAGGCTACATGAAAATAAAGTGTTGAAACATGACTTCGGAAAAGGGGGTTGCTATTCCAATGCCAATGTCATCAGAATACGGGTTTACTCAAAAGAACTATTAATGTAAGTCTAAATGTCCAAACACTGATAAAAGGGAAGAAAAATATGAAGAAGGAAGAGAGAAGATAAGTGGTGTCAGTAAGAATAAAAACAGTGTGTATAGATGAAGGAAACAGATTTCCAAGATATATGAGGACAGAAGTGGAGATTCATTGGTCTCACCTGCCTTCTGATTTTTAGTGCCAGTCACAGAGACATGAAATTAAAGGAGACTTATTCTGTTCTGAAAGAAACTGGTCCACTGAAATCCTGAGCACACTTTCCCTCGGTGTAATAGGAATGGGGGTTAGACAAAACGGCATCTGTAATTCTAAAATCCCCTTCCCCAGGATGGAAATTCAAGAGGGAACTATCTCAAGCAGAATAGATTTGAACAAAATATAAGAATTCTCGTTCTTGCTACCCAAGTTTGCACTCTCCAAGGAGTCCTAGCATTGCAGGCTCAGGATCAGCTCATGACATGTGCATTTATATACCTTCATAGCCCAATTTCTTTTTTTCAATAAGGATGAAATTGTATGCTCTGGAGGAACACTATAACCTCTGAAAGATCAACATGAGCCTTTAGGGAATAGCTTGCTTTCTATCCAAAGGATGAGTGGATGAATACACACAAGTTCCCAAACCCCACTGCATTTCAGCAGTCCCTGCCAGCTACTGAAAAAAACCCTCAACATGCAAAGGAACCAGATTTGTTCCCTCTGATTAGCAAAGCGTGATCCAGCTCTGTACTCTCCCTTGGCTCGGCCTTGGCTCCCAGTGCAAACAATCCCCTTGTTCATGTGTCAGGTTTTCAGTCCAGGCAATCAGTTTACTTTCTCTACCTCTGTCCTTCAGTGAGAGCTGAGTAAAGGTAGCTGCACGACTTGTGGACCAGCCGGCTCTCCTGGCATTTGAATAAAAGTAAAAATAGAAAACAAAGGGGGAAAGGAAAATGACAAGTAGAAACGTGTGACGAGCAACAGGACAAGGTAAAGAAAAGAGCGAGGACAAGGATTTGGTTACAGATAGGGTGGGGGGCGGGGGGGATGGCATGACGTGATGATACTGCCATCTAGTGTCCATTAATTCTTGGAGAGGCAATAAATTAGCTTTAAGTTAAACTGGAAGAAAGCTTTTTCACTCTAGAAAAAGAAATATTAAAACGGGGCTGGAAAAAAAAAAATCAGGGCATATAAAATTCCAGCCACCATGGATGAAGCAGAACAGTGTGAAGGAGACAAGTATTATTAAAGTACATACAGTCTTTGTCACCTACTTTCTGTCTTATATGAAAATGCAGTGAAAGGACACATTTTGATATGCCTTTTTTAACAAATGTGTCTTCTGCTTTTCTATTTCTTTTTGACAGAAAATACCCTTCTTTGAAGCTTCTAGTAAAAAGCTACAGTTGGGTCAGCAAAGAGAATTCCTGGGTAAGGAAACTATCAAAGCTGGTAAGCTTCTTTTCTATAATCTCAGAGTTGTTTTGAACACTAGGAATTAGGTGACTTGATTATATCATACAACCATATGTGTCAGAGGCCTTCCCTGGGTCCAAAGCCACTTCTCTGAAGATCGTAGACACATTGTCTCTTGATGATGAGGAGTAAACTGAGGTTCTAAACGGAGATGGATCAGTTCCTTTTCTCTCTCTCCTTCCTTCCCCAAAGTAACCAAGGCTGGGGTCGTCAGCAAATGAATTTGCTACTTAATGCTGTATGGAAACATAGTCTTTATTGATTAGAATGGAAACACCGGAGAGCCGGTGGGCAAAATGGCTGCAAGGTACAAGGCCAATTTTGCAAAGAATAGATTTTTTGAGGACTCTGTTTTATACCAGAGCACAATCATTCAGATGCAGTGATGTAAGGAGGTTCTGGAGAGTGATGTAAATAAGATAAGGATTCTCTTGTTATCTTTTGGGGACAGACAGAAGTCTCTTCCCCAAAAAGGAATTTCCTGCTGTGGCATTTGGTCTGTTTGAGCAGATTAGAATGGGGGCTGTAAAACCCCAGCCAGCTCAGATAGCCCAAACTAGTTTGACCAGATCTTGTATTAAAGGTCCAAGTCCCAAATGGAGTTGGGGATCAAATAAGGAATATGAAGGGGCTACCGCTTCCATAATAATTAAGAATTTAAAAAAAAGGTCCCTAACATAATCATCCTTCAATGTGATTGGCAAGAAAAGGAAAATAAAAATTGGCTTCTCATTATTGTTACTACACCATCAGCACCACTGTGGAAAAGAACAAAAATAAAATAATATCTACAGTCATTTCAGACTTTGAATTAGAATTAGATTTCACCTCTAAAGATCCATTATTATGAATGCTTTTCAATATGCCCAGGCATACAATTTGGAAATACAGCTAAATAATGTCTGTTCCAATGTATGAATAAAGTAGCCTGAGCTCCAAATAGTATGCATTCCAAAGGAAAGGAAAAAAAAAAAAACAACTTCTCCAAACCATGATTAAATTTTGATCTATTAAAGTGCTCTCAGTGTTATTACTGATAGGCTTATGTATAACTGAAATAACAGTATAAAATTAATCAAATCCTCCTCCTCCTCCTCTTCCTCTTCCTTCTTTCAGACCTTTCAATTGTTTTGTGAGTGCTATTCTTTTCATTTATGTTGTTATTATTTTCTTGGATTTGCTTACCTTATGCTGTATCTGTGCATCAAAGTCTCTCCATGTTTCTCTGAACTCATCATATTCATCATTGCTTATAGCAAAGTAATATTCCACATTTATGTATCACAATTTGTTTAGCTATTCCCCAATTTATGGGCACCTACTTTGTTTCCAGTTATCAAGAGATTGGGGGGCGGGGGAAAGCCATAGACCCTTACATTGTCCTTCCACAATTCTACTCCCCCTCTGAAACTTTCTATTGCTATGTAATGAAAAATTCTAAACCAAAATGAATAAAATTCACATTTAAAGAAAAAAGTTGAAAAATTCTGTCAAACATCAAATTTATTCATATTAGGCTTAGCATTGAAAGAAGCATTAGGAGTCATTTACACCACCTCCTCCTTTTCAAAATGAAGACATTTGACTTGCTGAAAATCAACCTTATAAATGACAAAGAAAAGAGTACTTATCCAGATCTTCTGACCCAAAAGGCAGCAGTGTGCTTATTATATTTTGAATGATCCCTAAGTAGCTAAGACAATTCAATTAACATTATCTAAGTTGAAATCTCTTATAATTTTGTTGCAAATCTACTTTCATTGTTTTAGGGAAGTGGAAAATAAAATATAAAGTAGAAAAAATTGCCTAGCATTTATTATGTGTCAACAATTAGCTAAGCACTGAAATATAAATTGATGAAAAATAAAAGGTTCTTGTCCTCAAGGAGCTTATATTTTAACTAAGAAAGACAACACACACACACACAAATGTGAGCTAAAATTTGGCTGGAGGAAATTGGGTGAGATTGATGGTCCCTTTCTGGAAATTCCAGCTCAACAGAGTTTGGACTCCACCCCTTTGTCTTCCCTGATCCCTTGGAGCCATATATAATCCATTGGAATCTCACTTTGAAAGCTGAAAGCTTTAAGACCAAAATACATTCTTTGGTTATTTCCTCTTTGTATCTGAAGATGCCTCTGAGTAATCAGTTTGGGTAATGGGGTCTATCACCATTTATGGGGGGTTGTTCCAGGATCTGTGACTTCCCAGAGAGATGGCTGGAGTTCTGATGCAGGGCCAGCGCCAGGTTAGGTTTGCTCTTACCATCCTTGGGATTGGATCCTTAACCTCCCTCTCTGTGAAGTAGGGACCTGAGGAGAAGTGTCCAAACACAATCATAAGCCCGTCTTGGAGGAAGAAACCTGAGGGCAAGTGACCAGTCAGATAATTTATGCATGCATAACCCAGAGAGGAGGGGAAAAAGCAGTCCAGAACAAAGCTGCTTTCCCCAGGGCACTGCCTTTGTCCTTGGGCTATCCCTAGGTGGAAGGAGATCCTGGGTTCATCCTTGGTGATCCAACATTAAGGGGTGGACCTAGTAAGCCAAAGGAAGTCCTGATAAATGGCACAGAATGGGGCTCTTTGGATGACTGATGGTTTGGGAGGAGAATCTGAGTCTAGGGGTCAGCTCTGCTGTGTATTACAGGATGTCTAGCCATGAGATTGGAGCTTTTCTCCTCAGAGGGAGAGCAGTCCAAACCTAATCTTTGGAGCAAAAGTGCACTTAATGAAATATCTCTATTGTGTTCAAGGAAGGGATGGTCCTCTTCCATGTGATTTTTGTCTGATTGTGTCTTTGTGCAGAATATTTGTATGATGTCTGTCCTGTGAACTAGATTTTCTTTAAAAAAAAAAAAAGGAAAGGAAGGAAAGAAGGGAGGAAAGGAGGGAGGAAGGAATGCAGTGAGAGAGAGAGAGAGAGAGAGAGAGAGAGAGAGAGAGAGAGAGAAAGAGAGAGAGAGAGAGAGAGAGAGAGAGAGAGAGAGAGAGAGAAAGCCAGATTTCCCCCCCCCCCCTATGGATTTCAGTTCTCACCAAGCTGGGGGGGTGGGGGTGGGAGGGAGTTGCAGAAAAAGTTAGCTAATTTTTGAGAGCAATGATTGGGGAGTTTGGCAATTGGTCATTTCAAGTTAGCTAAAGTGCTTAGCATAAAATAAATGCTATATAAGTATTGAACTTCTTTATTAGATTTAATTGCTTCATATTTGGTAACTGTATATGGGTGATGTGACCAACATACAATACTAATGTTGCGATGAATGAATTGTGTGTATGTGTGTGTGTGTGTGTGTGTGTGTGTGTGTGTGTGTGTGTGTGTGTGAAGCAATTTGGAAGCAAATTCAACTAACTTAAGGCCTCCACAAGGAAGACAGCAGCATAGAGTAGAGTCTTTTTCGTTTTCTTCCCCTTTCCCTCATTCCCTGACTGCGGCAAAGATGCATGAATGACAGAATAAGAGGGAGAGAAAGAAACTCTGCTCAATTAGTTCGGTGAAATTTGTTATTTGAAATATGATTAATAAAAACAGTATTATATAAGTTGTAAACCTTTTGCCCCGACTTTGATGAATCTCTTACCATTATATAAGACAATCACTATTAAAAAGTATGTGTTAGAATTGTGAATTGGTTTATTTTAAGGACAAGATCTTAGAAATTTGTGTGCAAATATTGAAACATTACAGGAAATTTAAAGGTACATTTGATTTTAAATTAAAATATAGGTTATTAAAACACAGTTCTGGTACCTTACCTTAGGGAGGTCACATGTTTGTATTCCCTAATTAGATGAACTATGTTGCTTTCTAAAATGTCTATTGGATAATTTATAAAAATTATGAGCTGTGCTTTAAATTTTTATCAGCTTTGTTGGACATATGTATAAGTTTTATGAAATTTGACCAAAGTTATTTAAATATTAGCTATATTGTGACTCTTAAAGTTAAAAAAAAAAGTGATTTTAAAAGCAAGGGACAAGAAAAACAGATTTGCAAAAGCAACTGATAATTTAAATGGAACATCTAGTTAGAATATCACAAGGTAAAGTTTTGATTTTTAAAATAGCCTTTTAATGGATGTGTACGTTAAAATAGGAAACTGAGATTCTAACTAAGATATACATAGGAATCATATGAAGACAACTTCAAAATACTTTTTACAAAAATATAATTAAACTGTGGGTGAATCATGCTAATAAAATAAAAATTATGTGTAAATTAATTTACTATCTAAATTATTTTTAAAAGCTTACTTGATAGAACTAGATAAAATAATAACAAAATTTAAATGAATAAAAACCTTTCAAGGGAAACAAGGGGGGAGTGGGGAAAAGGGAATAGAGCTGGTGGTGTCCTAGTGTACCATATCTCAAACAATAGTATGAAATAGTAATCATGAAAAGTATTTTGTACTTGTTTAAAAAAATAGAGTAATTTATAAGTGGAATAGATTAAGTAAAGAAGGTTTAAAAGCAACTACAAGGATAAGAATTCCATATTCAACAAAATTGTAAAACTAGAAAATATTCCAGCAGAAAATAGGTTTATACCAATATTTGTACTATAAAAATATAAAGTCAGATCATAAACAAATTAAAAAAGAAAATTAAAGAATATTTTTCACAAATATGTATGGGAGAATATTCTTAACCAAATCTTAAACCATAAAAAATAGAAGATAAAATAAAAAATAATTATATAAAATTGAAAAACTGTTGCAGAAATGAACTCAATGCTATTTGAATTAGAAGAGAAAGAGTTAACTGGAAAGAAAAAAATGAAAACTTTTCTGTAATTTTCTCATTAATGGAGTGACAGCCAAAATATATAAGAAATTGATTTTTAAAAATAAGACTAAGAATCATTCTCCATCTGATAAATGGTTAAATGTTTTAAATAGACACATTTCAAAAGAAGAAAGGCAAGATATCAATAACCACATTTTAAAATATCAGTAATCACTTATGATAGAAACACACATTGAAACAATTCTGAGTATCTTCTTCAAACCTAACAGATAAAAATAATGGCAAAAAAATGAAAATGACAATTGTTGGAGGGACTGTATGAGTACAGAGAATACTAATGCATTATTGGCAGAGTAATCATTTGCTCTCATTCCATTCTGAAAACAATTGGGGACCATATTCAAAAAGTTATACAGTTTATATACTTGTGTGTGTATGTATATTGACCCAGTAATACTATCATAAGACGTATACCTAAGAGAGGTAAAAAGAACTTATATGGAAAAATATAGTACTGGAGTACTTTTTAACCTAACAGAGAGTCTAAAACAAGATGAATACCCATCAATGGGCAAGGATTAACTTGCCATTTACTTCTCCAGCTCATTTTGCAGATGAGGAAACTGGGGCAAACTAGGTCAAGTGACTTGCCCAGTGTCACACAAGCTAGTAAGAGTCTAAGGCCAGATTTAAACTCCAAAAGATGATTCTTCCTGATGCCAAGCCCAAAACTCCATCAACTGCTCCACTTACTGCCCTTAACTTCAACAGATGATAAATTAAACTAATTGTGAGATTGTGATTATCTCTTTTCTAAGTATCACTATCACTTTGACTGAATGATAAGGAACAGAACAACTGATCAAATAACTTAGTCATCCTCCTGGGGACTTTAAATAATAGTCCTGAGTGGGAGCAGTTAAGTGGCCCCATGGATAGAGTACTAACTCTGAAGTCAGGAGGACTTGAGTTCAAATTTGACCTCAGATACTTAACATTTACTTGCTGTGTGACCCTGGGCAAGTCATTTAACCCCAATTACTTCAGCAAAAAAAATTAAAACAAAAACAAAACAATTGTCCTGAGGATTTAAAGAGATTATATGGGGAAGAAAAACTGGCTTAGGAAATTCCTTGCAAATATTTAATTGTGTTTTCCAGATGATTGCATCAGATAACTGTTCCCTAGATGGGAAAGCCCTCAAAGCCATAGTATTTTGAATGAGTGCCCACAGAGTGTCCAGTTTGAATTCTAAGATGGCTTTTGCCATCTGGAGATCCAGCACCATAGTTGCAGAAGCAAGCTGTGTGAGGGATGTTAGACCTGACATATTTGTAGGAACTGATAAATCTAAGATGAATGGAAGCAAGAAAATAATTTATCCTAAAACTACAATAAGGTAAAATAACATTACTTTAAAAGACTTAAGAACATTAAGAATAATCTCTACTTCAGAAGAATGATGAAAAAGCATGTTTCACATGGCCAGGAGAGAATAGACTAAAGGTGCAAACTGAAACACATAGTCAATGTGTGAATTTACATTGCCTGTTCATTCTTATCTGATACATGGGAGGGCTTTTATTTGCAGTGGTTAAAGTAGTGGATAAATAAAAACCCTTCCTTGTAATAGAGGTGTACATTTTCTTGAGCAGTTTTACCTCTGTCAATACCCAGATTCATGTACTTGTAAGAAAGTCTCTCAACTTCTCTGAACCTCTGATTATATAGTGAGGAAGTTCAACTCAGTGATTTTCAAGTCCTTTTCTAGCTCTAACATTCTGTCACTCCGAGTTCTCAGTCTAGATGTTTAGTTTTCATTTCTATTCAATTTTCAGTTTTGAGTGGCTTAACACTTTAACATTAGATTTTCCTTCCTTCATATCATGCCTGAAAAGTAGATGACAATTTTCAAAGAAATGCATTTTTAAAAATTGCCCATTCAATCTTTACTAAATCTTTTTTTAAGAGGAACAACCTTCTTCAATATATATTATAATTTTGGATCTTTAAGCATTGCATTTTCTTTTCTTTTTTTGGCAAAAAGTATTTTATTTTTTTTTCCACTTGGATAGTTTTCAACATTCATTTTCTTATAAAATTTCTTATAAAATTCTTAATAATGTTGAATAAATTCTTGACTAATACTGAAAGCTGTGTTAATGTTATTAGGCTTCCAGAGTGTTTTGTATGGAGAGGATGCTGGAAAATGAACACCCAAACCAACATCAAAACATTGTGTTATGATGAGAAGGGAAGGAGGTTATGACAGGATAAACATTAACTACTTCAAGTCTCTCCCTTTTCCATTTGTCTTCCCACTACTACCAAATTTATATTCATAAAACACAGATTTGACCATGTGACTCCCTCCTTAGAAACCTCCAATATTCCACAATGTCTCTAGAATAAAGTACACATACCTTTGTTTGACTTATAAAGTCCTTCAAAATCTGGCTCCAATCTAACTCCTCCAGATTCATTCAACATTATTCTCCTTCACATACTTTATGGAAAACTGCTCAATTTCTTGTTACTCCTCATACACAACTTTCCATCTCTGATCTCTGTTTTATAACAATCTCCCTTGTCTGAAATGGATTCGTTTTTTATCTTCATCTTTTCAGGTGCTATCTCCTCTAAAAAGCATTTTTCTGCTCTTCCTTTCCCACTCCTAAATAACTTTGTATTCCTTCTATACAAATCTTGTGAAGCAAATATCTCTATGGCTTCATCATCCTAAAGCAAAGGTGGTTATATCTTCCCTTCAGCATTCTAGAAGTAATTTTGAGGGATTTGGGTACCTTTTTAATAGTGTCATCAGTTCTAGCATGCATTATGAGTGGGTACCACTGATTAGCATCTTTTAATCACCTAACATCAAATTTCCTCTACAATGAAATATTTATTTCCTTTGAAGATATTTGTTGTTCTTTAATTTATTTTATCTTTTGTGACCCCAATTGTGATTATCTTGGCAAAGATACGAGAGTGATTTGCCATTTTCTTTTCCAGTTCATTTTATAGATGAAGACCTGAGGAAAATGGAGTTAAGTAACTTGTCCAGTGTCATTCAACTTGTATGGGTCTGAGACTAGATTGAATTTCTTCCTGACTCCAGGACCACCATCCTATTCACTGTGCCAGTTTGCTGCCCAAATTTGCCAAAATTTATATTTCTATATATACTTTGAAAATATAGGAAGAGCCTAAGAATAAACTTTCCTTTCCTCAACATTTCAGCAGCATACTCTTGCCTGCCCCAACTTAATTCTTGGGGAATATAGTCTCATATTTCAATTCTTTTTGTAATATGTGTTCCTTCCTGTTCATGTATATATTCAAACTCACGGGAAAATAAGTCCTCAACTCAATTACCACTTTGCTATGCCCTTGAGAGTATCCTCTGCTTGATTTCTTGACTTTTTGGAAGTTACAAAGCTGTAGCATCCATCTTTATTCGTCTAAAATGAAGAATAAATAACAAAAGAGGAAAAAAACCAAGATTTATGTCCATAAGACCCTATATTAGCCTTTCAAAGGACAAATCTCAAGACTGCAGCCTCTTACACCATTCTCTCTCACCATATGCCATCAACCAGGAAGAATTTTATCAAGTTCAATCCAATAGATGGGGGTTTGGTTAAATAGTATCATTTGAATGTAGCAGTTTGACTCCCTTTATATTCCTTGAATGCAAGAATGATTTCATTTCTATTTTTATAATCCCAATGCCTAGAATAGTATTTTGTATCTGATGTGGAGAGGGAACAAAACAAGGGAACAAATATTTATTAATGTTTATCTTAATAGTTATAAATTAATTCAAATAATTAACAATATATATTTATTCGTGCATATTTACCATATATACCATATATTAGGCAGTATCCTGAGAGTTTTGTATATGCTATTTCATTTGATCCTCACAACAGTTCTATATTTTACAGTTGAGAAAACTGATACAGGTAGAGGTTAAGTGACACAGGGTTATATAACCAGTAAATGTCTGAGGCTGGATTTGAACTCAATGTTTCCTGACTAGAAGCTCAGAATTCTATTCACTGTATTATCTAAATACTTTAATAGTAGGAGCTTAATAAATGTTTGTTAAATGAAATTAGTGTTATCAAGTACTAAACCTAAAATTCAGAAATTCCACAGACGTTTCTCTAACTCTGAGAAGTAGAAGGAAGCACTAGTACCTTTTACTCCATAACTGCTGCCTTCATTCAAGCTGCATTTAGATGACCTGAGTCCATTAAGCAGTCCACATCTTTTGCTTCCTGTTCTATTGAACTATAGTCTTAAAAACTCAGTTAACAAAATCAAAAGTTAACAAATTGTGTGATTTTGGCTCATTGTCCGAATTTGATCTGGATCTGGATCTTATACAGCCCTATTTTTATATTTTTGCATTGTATTTGCATTATATATTTTGCATTTCCTTATCATCAAATTTATGCCTTCTCTAATGTACAAAAAAACTACACACTCAACACAAAGGTTCTGTAGAATAAAAAATTAACATCTGGACTGTCCATAAAAGCAATAATAAGAACTCACATTTTATAGCACCTTAAGGTTAACAGATCACTGTGCTCACAATAACCTTGTGAGGTGGATGAGAAAAGTACTATTATCCACATTTTACAGTAAAGGAAATTAGACTCAGACAGATAAAATGATGCTCCTAGAATCACACAACCAGTAAGTATCCACAGCATCTCCAACCCACAAATTCAGTCCAGTTTTCTTTCCATTATACAAAAGTGCCTCTAAATTTAATAGTTTTATATACTTAAGCTTATTTTTCTTCTTGATATTTTTCATTTATATAGTAGCTTTTAGATTTCAAAATGCCTCACACATTAAAATATTGATATAGCAACCCCATAGAGTTGATAATGAAACTATTATTTATCCCTATTTTAAAAATAAGAAAACTGATGGGTAGCAGGGATAAAGGACTTATGATTTATTGTATGTTCACAAGGGGAAAATCAGAATTCCAACCCAGATTTTCTATCTCTAAATCAGTTTTTCTTATGATTACATCTGATCACTGCTTTGTTCCTTTTTTTTTGAGTTGGACTTTCAATAAAGTTTTAAAATATATATTTGCTCAGTTAAGACTCTATAAGCATTTGACATTATTTCATCCTAATGTATCAATATTCACATATTTTGGTATGTCTTTTTTATTCTAAAAATGAGGAAAATAGGGATCAATTTAATGACATTCTAAAGGTGAAGGGTCAAACCTGAAGCAAACCAGGCACAAACTTCCTAAAAGATATCAGTATCCAAACCAACAGAAAAATTTTCTATAAAAATAACTAATATGAAGAATCATAGGAAGATCTGTGTGATCTGATGCAAGTGAAGAAAATGGATCAAGGAGAAAAATGCATATCCTAGGTTCAATGGGGAAAAATTAAAACAATAATAAAAGGCATCTCTCTCAGATTAAAAGTGAAAGCCAATATTGGTTCTAAAGATAGATATTCAAAGTTACATTGCTCTTTTTGGTAAAAAAAAAAAAAGGGGGGGGGGGAAGAACCAAGGATACTGAATGTTCTATACTCTGGTAGACATAATAACTTTTAGCTGCTTTTGTTTAACTGTTTTTCTTTATAACAAGGGAGGGCTCTATGGTGGAAGCAGGAGTAGGGAAAATAGAGGATATAAAGACATGTCTGTGCTATGGAATTCTAAAGGTTTCAATAAAACCTTGAAAAAAGAATCATAATATTTTAAGCACTCTAGCTATTGAAAGTCAATTTATGCCATTTACCTTGTGTTATAGTCTTCTATAATGTGACTTATCTTTATCTCATTCACTTGTTCCCTGCTTCAGGTAATTATCCCACACTATCCTTCTGTTCCATTTTGAACAACAACTGTTTATACTGCCTACAGAACAAAATAAATGGTCTTTCTCCTCTTGCCTTCTCACTCCTAGAAACTCTTTCTCTTTCTTTTGCACCAACTTCCCTCTCCCTCTCCCTCTTCCCCACTTCCCTTCCTTCCCCTTCTCTCTCTCTCCTTCTTTCTGTCTCTCTCTGTGTCCCTTTCTCTCTGTCTCTGTCTCTCTCTCTGTCTCTGTTCCTCTCTGTTCCTCTCTGTTTCTCTCTGTTTCTATCTCCTCTGTGTATATATATAATGTGTTTGTATATACTTTGCTGTCCCAAAGAGCTAAAGGGCACTTTTGTCATACAGGCAACTAAAAAGCATCAATGAACAAATATATCTGTTATGAATAGAGCACTACACAAGTGTTGTGGAGAACTGCAAAAGCATAAGGTTTTCTCTTCAAGTAGTGTAGAATCAAATTCAGGGGCAGATGTTTCAACATAGTTTCTTAGAGTCCTAGTTAATAATAAAGTTGACATTTCTATAGTGCTTGAGGTTTTCAAAGGATTCTATCTAATTGATCTTCCCAACAATCCTGTGAGTGAGTCAGTCAATGAAGATGTACCAGATACCTAAAGTACCAGGCACTGAGCTATTAATGGGGATAGAAAGAAAGACATATATATCTATATATCTATATCTATATACACATATATATATATATAAAACCCCCTGATTTCATGAAATCCATTGCATAATAGTGGAGGCAACATACAATAGCTATGTATAACAAACTATATAAATAGAATAAACAGGAGATAATCACATAGAGAGGACAATAGTATTAAAGGGAAGAGAACTTCCTCATAAAGGGTGAAATTTTAGGTAGAACTTGAAGGAAGCCAGAAAAGCCAGGAGGAAGTAAAGAATTCTAAGAGTAGAGGACAGCCGGTGAAAATTCCTGGAGTCAGAAGATATACTATTTATGTAACAGCAACAAAGTCAATATGACTGAATTATAGAATATGGAGACAAAAGGAAGAGGGGGTGATAGCCAAAAGAGAATTGAAGAGATTGGGAAGGTGCTTCAACATCTGAGAATATCATACTTAATTATGAAAAGGATACTAAACTACTGAAGTTTATTGCATGCAGGGGGGTGGGTGGGGTGAGTGAAGGTGATATAGGCAGACCTGTGCATTAGAAAGACCTAATAGCTGAATGGTAGACAGATTGCAAAAGTGAAAGACTTGAGGCAGAGTTACCAACCAGAAAGCTATTACAATAGTTCAGACATGAGACAATAAGTCTGTGCCAGGGTGGTAAGAGTGTCAGAGAAGAGAAAGAAATATGTGGAAGACATGTTACAAAAGTAGAAACAAGAAGACTAGCAGTAGATTTGATAGAAAGTGAAAGAGAGTCAGGAGTCAAGGTTGACACCTAGATTTTAACCTGGGTGACTAGAATAATGATTATTTCTTCATAAGAAATTAAAACGTTAAGAGAAGTGTGCTTGGGAGAAAGTGCACTTTCTTTTAAACAATTCCCATTTAAGATATTAATAGTATATTGGTTCAAATTTGTATTTAAACATGTAGACCTGGAGTTCAGGAGAGAGGGAAGAGGAAGGAAAGTAAGAGCAAAGGAGGAGAGGGGAGAACAGGAGGGAAGAGGAATGAAAAGAAGGAGAGGGAAGAGCAATGGGGAAGGGGAGGAGAAAAAAGAGGGAAGGAAAAGAGGGGAGAGAAGAAGAGGAGGAAGAGGTGAGGGGATTTGGGTAGTTCTCAAGGGGCACCCCTAGTTAGTGGGCATGACTTGGATGAATTTAAAACAAAAAAGACTGAGAGAGAATGATAACACAAGTGAGAGAAGGGAGAGGAAATAATGTTGTAAAAACCTAGAGAAATGACAGCATGAAGATGTAGAGGGTAATGGCTAATGTCAAAAATCAAGAAGAATAATGATTGATAAAAGGTCATTTGATTTATCAATCAAGAAATCAATGGTAATTTTGGAAGGAGCAGTTTCAATTGAATGAGGATGTTAGAGCCAGACTATTGTCTTAAGACAATAAAAAGAAAAGCAATGGGAGAATGTATCAATAATAGATAATCTCCTCAAAGAGTTTGGCTACAAAAAGGAGGAGAACATCTGATTGTGTTTGTAAATATTAAGGATGCAAACAATAGACAGGTAGAGATGATTATTGAGAGTAGAAATGATGGGGCCATCTATTGAAAAATAGAGGATGAAAAAAGACCACTTGGGAATGTAAAGAGGCTACTCTTAGCAAAAGAACTACTTCTTCATATGAAACAGAAGGAAGGAAAAAAAAAAGATGGGGGAAGGTATATGAATGAAGTAAGATGATAAAAATGGGATAAGAGAAAACTTTTTTTTCAGTAAAATATGAAGCAAGGTTCTTCATCAAACTTAGAGAGAGGGGAAGAGTCTTTAAGGAGGTATGAAAAGTTTGGAAAACCTGCTGTGGTAAGTAGAATAGAAAAGTGATTAAAGTATTTCCTTGACAAAGTAAGAGTCCAACTAGTTAACCCAGTCTTATGATTTTCTCTAGCTTTGTTCAGGAACACATGATTAGGGGTAAAGGCAGAGGATGATGGGAGTAATCCAAGGTTAATGTTTGGCATAATAAAGGAGCAAGGGACTGGAAAAAAAAGAGAATAATGAGAAGAGAACTGGTTCACTAAGGAGTCAAAACGTGGGAGTAGAGTGCAGCCAGTTAAAGGGTGATAAACTGGGGAAAAACTGAGTCAAAGAGAAATTCAGGATTATATTTAAAAAAATGAAGAACATGGTGTGAAGTTGCAAGGCCAATGGAGAGATAGAATGACAATAGATTATGATCAGATAAAAATAATTTCAATATATGAGGTTGATGTATGTCAAGATCAAGGGTATGACCATCTCTGTACCTGAGTTGTGGTACAGTATAACTCATGATAAATATATAAACAGAAGAATAGAAATCAAGATATTTAAGGGAACATCAATGTGTGTTGAAGTCCACAAATATTAGAGCAGGTCTGTGAGGCAGATACTGAACCTTGAACAGGAGAGTGTGGGGAGGTCAGTAGATAAAAGAGGGAAGAATTTTGACTGAGAGGGTATATATATATGGATTATATATGTGGAATGAATTAACTTCAAAGAAAAGTTTACTAAGTGATGGAGCTAGAGGGAGAACCTAGAAATAGTAGTGGGGAGCAAAAAATACTCCAACTTCCCCTCATCGATCAGTGAATTTAGAGTGATGAATAAAAGTGCAACCAGTGGTCTGAGAAGCTTGTCATCAGGAGGGAATGAGGGTTCAAAAACTGGTTCAAGAACCCAATAAAATGAAAGAAGTAGGAAAGGAAAAGATTTAAGATGAAAGCAAGTTTGTTACTTTCTACCAACTATATAACAGATTCCAAAAAGAACAGTAGGAAGAATATGTAGCTTTAGAGTAAGTTTCTGGGGAGAAGAGGTTGGATTGAGATATGTAGGAATTAAGAAATGCCACTCACTGGAAGACAAAGAGCAATGTTTAAATAATGATAGCTATGAATTCAGAATTGATGGCAAAGAGAGTGTAAGAGTGAGTGGGAATGTATTAATTAGTGTGAAATCACTTCAGATAGGTTATCAACATTTCTAAAGATTCAGGAATGGAAGTATTTCAGAGCAAAAGTCAGCAGTGTATGGCTGAAAAAATGAAGAGAAATGGGAATGGAGTAGAAGTATCAGTACAGTGGAGGGGGGAGGCAGAATCAGTCAGGCAACTGAAGTGGTATGTTTGGATGATGGGATGAGTACTATTATTTTCCCCATGTTTCAGATGAAGAAACAGACACACAGGAAGCTTATGTGTAGTATCCAAAGTATTAAAGACCATCCAAATTCCAAAATCCCCAATTCCAAAAGGCTAGTTATACAATATAACTTGGATTATTTCAACTACTGTAATCATCTCTTTAAATATTTCCACTTTACTTACATCTAGCAAAAGGATATGGAGAGAATTAAAACTTTTCTACATCATTGCTAGGAAAGTTTTTTGTTTGGGGTTGTTTGTTTGTTTGTTTGTTTGTTTCTATGTAGGACACTTTCCCAAGATTTTAAGCTCTAAGATGTCCCCTTAAAATCAGGATATCAACAAGCATTGTATTCTTGATCTGATGGAAAGGGAGACTGAGGCACAGGAAGGTTAAGAAGCTTAAGCAAGGTCATTCAGCAAGTCAGTGAATAAACCAGAAATAGTACCCAGGAATCTTGCATCCTAGCCCACAACTCTAACCACTGAACCACGTTTCCTGATGGCATCAAAGCATTAGACCACAGTGGTTTGCCAGTAGCATCAAAGAGCATTTTGCCAATGTAATTTACCTCTTTCGGAATTAAATAATAATACTATCTTACTTTAATCTATCACCTTTCATCCCAGAGGAGCCTAAAGTGCTAAGTGCTTTCCTTGTGTGTTTTAGGAGTGCACAGATAAATCACATCACATACCACCAAAGGGCAGCTGTCCTTGGAGTCTATATTACAACTGTTAAAACATAAAGAATTTATGTTTATTTATTATTTATTGAGTACCAACAATGGGCTAAATAATAAAGAGATGATAAATATAAAGAAAAATTGTGTAAAGAGACTTACTAGCTTCAGGAAACAGAGGGAAGACCACTTGAGTTAGACCAAATACCAAAAGAACCAGAGTTCAGTAAGAATGCTGATATTTGTAGTATACTGATATCTTTCGGAAACTGGAAGAATATTTGACATCTTATAGTGACCTGTAGTCAAAAGATATAGGGTTGGATATCAGTTCTACCAATTGTTTTGATTGTCACCTTAGATAAATCATTTGACTTCTCTAAGGTTTTCTTATCTATAAAATGAGATAAAACTGTGTAGTCTATTAAGTTTGTTTCAGCTTTATTCCCATGACCTTACAACTTTAAATATGGGTGTTAGAGTCTTACAACATGGCAAAAGTAATTCCTGAAAAAGATATCTAAGGCTCTATTTGCCATAATCTATCAGATTTGACTATTATGAAGAAATCTTTTCCATTCCTCTTTTATGTTGGAGAACTCTTCCACAAATGACAAATTCAGACTTTTATCATCTCTCACACTGAATATTGAATGGCAGGAGGCAAATGGTGCTAGAGCAGTAGGTCCTTCCTCCCCCTTCCAATAATAAATTGGAGTATTTATTAATAAACTGCTTGGATCCCCATCAATTGGAGAATGGCTGAATAAGTTATGGCATATGACTGTTACAGAATATTATCGTTCTATAAGAAACAGCAGGATGATTTTAGAAAGACCTGGAGAGACTTACATGAACAGATGGTAAGTAAAATGAGCAGAACAAGGAGATCATTATACACGGCAACAACAAAAGTATACAATGATTAATTCTGATGGATGTGATTCTTTCCAACAATGAGATAATTGAGGCCAGTTTGAATGATTTCGTGATGAAAAGAGCCATCTACACCCAGAAAGAGAACTGTGGGAACTGAGTGTGGATCACAGCATAGCATTTTCACTATTTTTGTTGCTATAAACTTGCATTTAGTTTTCTTCCTCACTTTTTTCCTTGTTGATCTGATTTTTCTTGCCCAGCAAGATTATTGTGTGTGTGTGTGTGTGTGTGTATACACAGAGTGTTGTAGTGTTGAAAAATTAACCATGCATATGTTTTGAAAATAAAAAGCTTTAATAAAAAAAGAGAGGAAAAAAAAAAAGAAAAGAAAATCAATCTTCTTGTCAACCTGCTAGGTGTTTTATCCACTGTGCCATCTAGCTGTTCCCATATAATAGTTAATAGTAAAACAGCTCTTTTGATTCCAAATATACAACTCTTTCCTCTATAGTAATATGCAACATTAAAAGATAGTTTCTTCAATCTCCTACAACAGGAAGACTCAGTCTTCTTGTTTCCTGGGAAATCATTTTGTCTTACTTTGCAATTGTAGTTATTTAATATTTTTAATTCAACTTACATGTATTTTTTCAAATAGCCACAAAGTTATTGGTGCATAAATATCTATTAAATTAGTTGACCTTTTAGTTTTAATAGTTAAATTCTTAACTGCTAGATGTTTTTTTTGGCATTGAGGCACCATGAAAAAGTACTAAGACACAACAGAAAAGGTTTTGGAACCTCTTGTATAGGATTCACATTTTGTTCATGCTAGGTCCCCCCTCCCCAAAATATTTGAGGAGATTGATAATCAAATTCAAAGTTAGATTGAATTCCTCAGCACTGCTGTAATATCTGGAAGCTCTGTAAAGACAGGAATGTGTTGGAGCCAACTCTTAACAAGTTTGCTTATAATAGCTGTTAAATTTTCAGTGTGAACACTTAGCTATCAGAAGATGGCAATTCAGCCATTCAGGGCTTTATTTACTGTTCTTTTGATTATCCAGACTTTTTCATGTCCATTCATTTTCAATAATGTCTAACTTTTCATAATCCCATTTGGGGATACTGAAGTGGTTTGCCATTTCCTTCTACAGCTTATTTTACAGATGAAGAAACTGAAGCAAACAGGGATAAATGACTTGTCTAGGGTCATTCAGCTAGCAAGAGTCTGTGGATAGATTTGCAGTCAGAAATATGAATCTTCCAGCCTCCAAGTCTTGTACTCTATCCACTGAGCCATCTACCTGCTTTCATCTAGACTTAAAGAAGTGATAATAATACAGATTAAATTTAAACCTCTCTTCAAGAGTCTGACTATTCAACATTTACTGACATTTGTTTAACAGTAGGGGCAGTAAAAGGCTAAGGGAATCAAGACATAACAAAAGTGGAGGCCTGATTACTGAAAAATCATGATCATCATCATCATCATCATCATCATCATCATCATCATCATCATCATCATCATCATTTGTGTGGCCCATTAATAAAACTACTTTATAGCTTTATCTCATTTGAGTCTCTCAACACCCCTGGCTAAAGATAAAGATGAGCCATTTCCCTTCCACTAAACCACACCCTTCTCTGGCTTATTATAGTTGGCATTAGGTAGCTGAAAATTTAAAGCAAAAATTCAATAAAACCTCACTGAGGAAAGAGCAATATGAAACAGTAAAAAGACTGCCTTTTAGAAGTTGAAGTTTTTAAGGTTAACCTTCAAACAGTTCCAATAACCTAAATTAATCTGAGAGACCAGACTTTAATGAAACAGTTAAGAAAGTTCTAGAGTGATTTGCAATTAACATTTCAAGAACTGGACCAAGCTTGTTTTTTCTATTGCAAAACACTCTTTTTATGTAAATGTCAATTCTGAGGAAAGTGAACTGATTTTTCCCTCATGCCAATCCTCTTTACACAGTTAATTCTTGTAGCAAGGCTCCTTTTAATTTGTAAAATTCTAGCCTAGTTCTTCAGAATCACCTCCAGATCTATATAAATCAAGCCCAGAATTATAATGCTCTCCTGAATTTTGAAATAATCCCTTAAATTAAAACTCCACTAATATAAAATTTTATATGCTATTTCCTTCTGACTGGAAGCCAATGCAAGATAAAACTTTGCAGTAGTGTATGAGAAAAGTATCAGAATTGGAGCTTATATTCCCATACTAACACAGTATATAACAAGTTGAATTTGGAAGCAGAAGAATCTGGATTCAAATTTCTGCTACCTATTTCTTACATTATCTTTGCAAAAACATTTGGCTTCCCTGAGTATGTTATCTTATGTATAAAATGAAGGATTATGACTAAATAACTTCTAAATTCCTTTTCAATTTTAAACATATGATTGCACTATTATTCCTTATTAGTGGTTGGATCCTGAACAAATTGTTTGAGCTCTCTGAATTTGTTTCCCTTCCTGTGAAATAGGTGCACAGTGCTATAAGGAGATGTAAACTTTAAATTCTGTACCAATGTGATTTATCATTAATAACTCATTCTGATCTTTTTATAAATTGCTCTCCAGAATGCTTGGATCATTTCACAACTCCACCAACAATGTATCAGTATCCCAGTTTTCTCACATCCCGTCCACATTTATCATTATCTTTTCCTGTCATCTTAGCCAATCTGACAGGTATGAGGTGGTAACCTCAGAGTTGTTTTAATTTGCATTTCTGTAGCTGTACCCTTGTGATGACTCTATTATAATTATTCAGTCTCTTCTATATCCAGTCTCTTTTGCTGGTCCATTATCAACATTACTATCTATGGGTCAGTTCTAGGACCTCTTCTTTCTCTTAATGAATACATTTATACTTGTTGATTTAAGTATTTTATTCATATAAATAAACAGAGAGATTCAGTCCTAACTTTTTTTCTGATTCCTAATTCTTTATTACCAATTGCCTTTTCAAAACTGGATGCCCCCATCCACATTTTAAATTCAATGTGTCCAAAATCAAACTAATTATCTCTCTTTATTCCTTTTCAACCTCACCTAGTCCTGCTTCAGACTTCCTATTTCTCTAGAGCATCTTCTTCCTTCCAATCTCCCAAGTCTTCAGTCTCTGGTTATCTTCACTATCAAGTCTCCCTTACTTTATATAGTCAATTTCCAAATTAGCTATTTCTACCATCAAAATATCTCCTGCATCCACTTTCCTTTTCACTAGCTGCATAGATATCATTTTAATTCAGACCCATGTTATCTTCTGCCTGCAATATTACACTTGCTTCATAATTATTCTCTTTAACTCAAATTTATCTTCACTCCAATTCCACAGATCTGCCAATGATTTTCCTTAAACCCAGGTCTGACCATGTTGCTCCCCTACCTTATAAACTCTAATGACTCCTTATTTTAGAATAAACTACAAACTCCTTGGTTTAGCTTTTAAAGCCCTTCACAAACCTGAAAACATAATTTTCTATCTTTATTATTCAAAGGGAGGATGAACACCTATAGGATGTTTTCTTACTTCTGTCCTTGTCAGACCTTAAGAGCAAATATTTCTTTCATGAAAGTTAATTCCTATATGATATGTTATATATATATATGATCTAGTTATATATATATATATATATATATATATATATATATATATATATATATATATATATGATCTAGTTAAACTGGATTTCTTACTGTTCCTCACCACACTATACTTCACATCCTGTGTCAATACCTTTGCACTGGCCTTTCCCTAAACCTGAAGAATAATCACTTCTATAACACAAAATTCCTTTAAGAGTCACCCCTTTCGATGCCAAACATTTCCTGAAGCACTAGCTGCAAATACTCTCTTTCCCTACCTGCTTCATGTCTAACAACAACAACAAAAAAAACCTCATACTTATTTTATATTTTATTATATATGTGCACATTTTCTTCCCTGTGTGTTATGTGATTCCTATATGATATGTTATATATATATATATATATATATATATATATATATATATATATATATGATCTAGTTAAACTGGATTTCTTACTGTTCCTCACCACACTATACTTCACATCCTGTGTCAATACCTTTGCACTGGCCTTTCCCTAAACCTGAAGAATAATCACTTCTATAACACAAAATTCCTTTAAGAGTCACCCCTTTCGATGCCAAACATTTCCTGAAGCACTAGCTGCAAATACTCTCTTTCCCTACCTGCTTCATGTCTAACAACAACAACAAAAAAAACCTCATACTTATTTTATATTTTATTATATATGTGCACATTTTCTTCCCTGTGTGTTATGTGACTACAAGAAATATTTTATTTTTGTATTTATATTTGCATTACCTAATAAAATGTCTGCTTCATAGCAGTTGATTAATAAATGGTTATTTCTTGATTGATGTATTTTCTGAAATGATTTGATTCTGAATGATTCATTCATGACTGAGTACTCTAAGCTTTTTTATTTCTTCTAGCAAAATCCATAATCCTCCTGCTTGGATCCCCTTGAGTTCCCCCGAGGAACCCCTCTGCCAAGTTCTGACCAGTATACATTGAAAAGATGTATCTTCAGGTGGTTTACATTCTAGCTGGGGAAAGAAGATTAACTCATGAAGCAATGAGAAAAAAAATCAATTTTATTATATTATCAGATAGTTAAGTTATAGAATATAGATTGAAAATGCTAGAGAAATTTAGAAAAGAGAGAATGCACCAGCATTTTCACTGATTAAGTAATAATTTAAAGTAAAAATTCAGTAGTAGAGCTCATTGATTTTCTGGAGATCTGATTTTTTTTACTAGATATTGAAGATTTTGTTGAGGAAATGACTAGATAAGAAAATTTCAGCTGATAAAGCAAGACATATGAGTGAAGACACAGAGGAAGAATGAAACTTACAATACCATCTTTATTGCTACCCAAATAAGAATACAAAATCAATGGGACATAGCCTGGATGTGAGATAAGATGAAAATTGGAAACACAAAGTTATAGAACAAAGAGCTTTATTCAATTATTTAACAAGCATTTATTAAGTCATAACGTTCTATTGTGTGTTAGGCATTTTGCTAAAGTCTAGAGATATAAAGAAAAAATATCAAAATATCTCAGCTCTTATTCATATATTTAGGGAGATGTGTATGTATACACATGAACACATATATACATACATAAAAATCCAAGGTAATTTGAGTAGAGGAAGCACTAGGAGATAAGCGGATCAGGAAAACCTCATATAAAAGCTAGCACTTGAGCTGAGTTTTGGAGGAAACTAGAGTTTCTAGGAATTTGCTATGAGGATAGAGTACATTCTAGACATGGGAAATGATAAGATAAAACCACAGAGATGGCAAATAGAATATGTGGGGAAGGCATAACAAAAAGTTCAGTTTACCTATACCATAATATTAAGGCAAGTGAATCATAAGTCTAGAAAGGTAGGCTACAACCAGAATGGTGAGAGTTTTTAGTTCCAAATAAAAGTTTGCCTTTGATCCTGGAAGCAATAGGGAGCCACTGAATTTTGTTGAGTAAGGGCATTGTATAATAATATTTGTGTTTTATGAAAATCATTATGGCAGCTGTGGGTAGAATGGGATAGAGAAGGGAGAGCCTTGAGGCAGAGATAGCCATTATAAGGTTACTGTGATCTCCAGATGAATGAGTAGAAAGAAGCAAATTGATGTAAATGATGAGATAGACTTGCCAACTACTTGAATAAATGGAGTGAGGTAGAGTTGGAATACAAGGATGACTATTTGTGTACATACTCGGCCCTCACTTCAGTCACTTCATAACTTGATAAAACTAGTCCTTCAATTACTCATGACCAGAAATAGGCCAAATGGGCTTCTATGTTAAATTGCCAAAGAGACAGGGAATGTCATCCATGCTGGGTATAACTAACTGAGAACTATAAACTCAAACACACTCTAATGACTAGATCTTCATTGGTCATCCCTTCTTCCCTTACCCCAATTTGTTGAAGAATTTTTCATTCATATCAGACTCCTCATGAGCCCAGTTGGAATTTTCTTGGCAAAGATATTGGAGTGGTTTGCCATTTCCTTCTCCAGCTTATTTTGTACAGAGGAACTGAGGCAAACAAAGTTAAGCTTAGCCAAGTTCATACAACTATCTGAGATAAGATTTGAATTTATGAAGATGACTCTTCCTGATTCCAAACTCATAGTGCTCTCCTGCCATCTAGCTGCTCCTCATTCTGTGTTACAGGAGAGCCTTGTAGAACAAAGCCCTGAGTCTTAATGAATATTATTCAGTTCTATTGGTAAATATCCCAAGAGAATGGAGACTAAATAAATTGCAAATTAGCAAAGTAGAAAGATTAGAGCTGAGTAATGTAAATTGGGATTTTATTTCTGATCTTTTACTGACTTGCTAAAAGCCAATGATTAACCTCTCTGTGCTTTACCATTCAACGAGATAATTCAACTCCCAGTAATAAGTGCCTTTTAGTATATTGTAACATTTTCTGAAGTGTTTAAATATCCTTGTATTAAAGGTGTTAATTAAAAGTAAAACAGCACTTTTTAATTTCTGTTTTTGTCACTATAGTAGAACTTGAACAAGGAGCTAAAAAGAATATTAGCAGAGGATATTTATTATTCTTAGGTCAGCTAACTAGTAGTACAAGCCTCAAAATTATTTATCCAAATCGAGAAAAATGAAGTAAATGCTAACAATAGTAATTCAATTTGATTTATTCCCATTTAATTCAATAAACATTTATTAAATGGTAGTACTCTGTTTAGGACATTAAGCTAATATTAATCCCACCCAGTAAACTCTTTCCTTTATCTTTTAAAAATAGATTGTAATTGTTAATTTAATATTTACATCACCAGTATTTGCTTCTATATCTTTCACCTCCTTTCAGAATCATCTTTTATAACAAAGAATTAAAAGAAAAAAAGAAGAAGAAGAAGAAGAAGAAGAAGAAGAGAGGAGGGAAATCAGCAAAACTAATTAACACATGGAAAATCTGTTATTTGCAATATTTCATGTTCTTAGAATTCACACTTTTGCAAGAGTCAGGGTAGTGTCTGTTCATATCACTTCTTTGAGAATAAAGCTGTTCATTATATTTTCATAATATCTAACTTTATAGTATTGTGGTAATTTTCTTCCCTTTGTTGAAGACATTGAATATATTATTTTTCTTTACTTTAATCTATTAATATGTCTTTCTAATGCTTCTCTATATTTTTCTATATGTCTTCTCTATTTCATCATGTTGTTTCCATGATATTCATATGCCACAATTGGGTTAGCCATTCCCTGATTCATAGACATATATTTTATTTCCTATTATTTGCCACACACACAAAAAAAAAGTAGTACTATAAATATTTCAGTGAATAGTAATCTCTTTTTTCAATACCTTTTTAGAGTATTGACTAGCAATGGACTAGCTGGATCAAAAAAATACAAACATTTTAGTCACTTTATTTTCATAATTCCAAATTGTCTTACCAAATTGTTTACTAAATGGTGTTACCAGTTCACAGCTCCATTAGCAGTGTGTTAATGTGCCTGTCTATTCACAATTCATCCAATATTCACTATTGTCATCTTTGGTTATTTTTACCAATTAACTAAGTCTGAGGTGGAATCTCAAGGTTATTGTGATTTATATTTCTGTTATTTTTATTGATTTGATTGCTAATAATTGTCCTTTTGAGAACATGTCCACATTCTTTTATTCTCTTTCTTCTCTTAAGGTTGACCAGTTACTCTGCACATTGGAAGGAGCAGTGGGCTTGGAATCAGGAAGACTCAACTTTCTGAGCTCAACTCTGGCCTCATATTTATTTGTTGGCTGCCTGTAGACCCTAGGCAAGTCATTTAACACTGTTTATCTCATTTTTTTCATCTGTAAAAATTATCTAAAGAAAGAAATAACAAATGACTTCAATATCTTTGCCAAGAAAATTCCCAAAATAAAGTCTTAAAGGGTTGAGCATAACTGACACTACTGAATGAAAACAACAACAAATCTTTTAAAGTTATATTGATGCTTTTCCAAGATGGCAACATAAAACTTTCAGTCAAATCAGGTCATCTAAAAAATACCATAGCAAGGATGAAAAATGATTGTTCAATGAAACAAAAATTGTATAAGACCAAAGAGACAGCAATAAGCTCCTCCATCAAGTCCAAGATATGTCAAGAAAATAGCTGGATCTTCAGAATCATTCCAGTCAGGGGAAATGGAAGACATATGAAGTCAGTACTCTTTGGGGGGCCAGATTGTCAGTGAAAAAGTCAATTCACAAGAACACAGAAGATATATGCAAATGCTCAGGGCACTGTATAAATCTTGAAGCCAAAGCTATTTCCATCTTGTCACTGTGAACCAGGGGACAAAATCAGCTCTGGTATGTGATCACACAAAATAATAAAAATGGGGAAGGGGCTGTGAGCATATCAGGCAACCGAGAGACAAGAGACAGAAGCCAAGGATTGAAACAAGAGGTTGAAGGCGGGGCTCAGTTACCTGTCTCAGCGCAAGTATTCAGTAAAAGGCAGCATGGATAAGGGACAGAGATTGTCTTACTATAAAAACCCAATCCAGGAACTGAGTTTGGAAACAGGAGCTATAAGAAAAAAATTCCTAATAAAAAAATGAAAAGATATTAAAAGTTAAGAGGTCTAATTAGATCAAAGTAATTTCAAAATAAGTACAAGCAGAATCTTAAGGGAATAAAAGTACTGGCCACAAAGATTCCAAGAACGAACTTTTAAAAACATAGCCAAGTAGTGAAAACTCTAAAAAACACAATATTGTAAAATAATTCAATTGTTTGATTAAAAAAAGAAGAAGAAACTACAACATTATGAACTTTTATCTCATCAGAATAAATGGAAATGAAAAGTTTTTGATGGGGAGAGGATTTAATCATAATACAGTAAAGTTTCTCTCAATGTTCCAATTGCATTCCACATTTGCCTTTCATTTTAAATGTTTTCTGTGTGAAGAAAATTAGTGGATACTGTTTTCTTATCTATTCTGCCATTTTCTTTTAATTTAGTGAATTCTTCAATTTGTTAGCATTTTGTGTTATGATTTTATGGTTTTAGTTTATATTTTCTTCCATTTATTTATTTTGCATTTCTTTTAAGTTATTGTTCTGTCCCTGAGGTCAATTTTGCTTATGCCAGTTTGCTATTTATTTATTTCCATCAGATCTGAAGACTTTTATTCTTTTATTATTATTATTACTTACATACTAAAGGGATAATTTTCAGTTATCTGAAACGTTGGTTTATATGAAATTGCTCATTCCCTGATTTTTTAATTGTTATTAACTAAATAGTATTATTAGTATACACATCTGTTTTTAAGCTCCTTTCAGACTTTAGCTGACCACATCTAGATATGGAACAACCAGATAAATAGCTATATATATATATATATATATATATATATATATATATATATATATATATATATATATATATATATATATTTATTTATTTATATATATATATATCAATAAGGCTATATATATATATATCAATAAGGATATATATATATATATATATATATATATGTGTATATATATAGGAGTTGGCCTTGTTTCTTTGTCTTTTTTTTTTTATTCATTCTGAAAATTGTCCAGAATAGCAGCATCTGACAGGAGTTACATATCTTGGCTGAGCAGAGTTCAATGGAGACAGATCCATTTGAGACTATCAGGAAAGGATTATGAAAGCAGATGGAAGCAGACCTGGCAAGAACAGTATGATAACATCACCAGAGGAATCCCTGAAGAATGAAAGGCTTCAATTTCCCCTTGCTGCATACTTCCTGGTCACAAGTGTTCCTTATGTTTACAGCCTTCTACACAAAAAAATTCCGGATACATGTGTACACCTCATCTCTTGTGTCCTGTTCATACATGTTCTTTGTGTCCATGCCTCTTATTGTGAGAGTTCCCAGTTTCTTGAGTGGGTTTCTTGAGAGCCTAAATATAATCTAGCTGTCATTCATGTGTACAACACCGGAGGTCAAAAAATGAGTAGCCAGCTGAAAAGAAATTAAAATTTATTGATGAATTGAGGAAGACTGCTTCTAGGTAGCATCTATAGTTTCTTAGGGTACAAATTGGGATTTCGTTATCATTGTAGGCTATCTTATATAACCAATAAATGGCATTCCACAGCAGAAATGAAATTGGGAACACATGCCATCTTTTAAGTCTTAGGAATGGCAAAAGGTCAGGCTTATTCCTGTGGGAAAAAGCATTTCTCAACAGTTAATCTCATCAGAAGATCCTGTACAGATAATAAATCTCCAAAATAGTAGAGGTTTCTTTCAAGATAGAATCTGTCTGATTCATCCTCAGCTGCCTGGGAATGAATAAAATGCAACCAGAAAGTTTCTATTTTATTGTTATTGTTGTTGTTGTTGTTGTTGTTGTTGAGTCTTTTTCAGTTGTTTCCGACTCTATGTGACTTATTTGAGACTTTCTTGGCAAATATAATGTAATTTTTTCCAAGTCATTTTACAGATAAGGAAACTGAAGAAAATAGAGTTAAGTGACTTGCTAGGCTCACACAACTGGTAATTATCTGAAGACAGATTGAAATTCAGAAAAATGAATTTTCTAGATCCCAGAGACAGCATTCTATCCACCAAGCCCATTATCTCCTGAGGGTTTTTATTTATATAGCTCTATAGCTCTGTTTCTTTGGCCTCTATGGCTACTTTCTTTGGGGAGATTATTTCCCAAAACTCAGAGAGTTCATGTTTATCCACCCTCATATATTCTCTATTTGTGTCCATTCTTTCCATAAACATTTTTGGATTTTTGGGATATTATATTACAAGTTTATGGGAAAAATCACTTTTGTCATTGTTTTGTCACTACTTTGTTTACTCTATCATTTCACAGAATTTCTTTCTTTTGAATTCATTATGTCATCTGTCTAACTGTAGAAGATAAACAAGAATCAGGCTTGTGAACTATAATTTTAGGAGATATGGACCCCAAAATCCCCTTGTACCTGGAGAAGCATTTCACTTGACACTAGATGAGCATAACATTTAAAATAAGTAAACCAATTACAAGCAAGATTTGAAGAAATATATCACTGATATACAATCTAAATCCTTCCCTCCACAAATACTCATGATAAACTACTCTTCTTAACCTATTCCTGGCTCTATACATTGATTTAGTAAAACAGCTACTTCTGGATTCTTTATTGGCAAGTGGTTTAAAAAAAAAAAAAAAACTTGTGACTTTTTCTTTGCAACAGGCTGACTTGACATTTCTGATTGTCATAAGATTTCTTGGACTGCTAGTTCAGCTTTCATTATCTATGAACCCATTTCCTCTCTGTCTCTTTTCATGAGGAAATAACTGCTTTTTTCCTCCATTTAGCTTGGCAAAAAACCAGAGAGAGAGATTATGATCATACCTTGTTGGCACAGTGGAATGATTCCCCTTTGAAAATCCTTTTCCATTCATAAAGGAGCAATTTTCCTCTCTCTAAGAAGAGACTTCCCTTTAGGCTTCCTTTTATTAATTACTTTTATGTACATATAATTAATCTCTTTAGGATTATCTCTAGCTTTTGTTAAAATGTAATTCTGAAACTCCTGTCAGCTTTTAGATTTTTCCCTAATACTGGTTTATGGAAAAGATATGAAACATTTTTGAAGGACCATACTCTGTCCCCAAAATATTAGATTATATAAGGTGTGTGTGTGTGTGTGTGTGTGTGTGTGTGTGTGTGTGTGTGTGTGTGTGTGTGTGTTTTAGGAGAAATCTGCAGAGGTTCTTCTAATCAATCAAGTTCCCAAATCCCCATGGGATATTTCTGCCTATTCTGTTATGTGAGATACAGTGAGCCTCCAGTTCACCTAAATGAGCTTGAAGGAAATAACTTCATTCATATGTAGTAAATCAGTAAAAACTAACCATTACTAGAAGTTAGCTGAAAGAATTGTCAGTAGAGATTTTTAGTAAGGCTTCTTTAGTTTTGAGACATATCTCCTACAAGAATCTCAGTTTCTTCCTGGCAATTATGCACAATAGGACAAAGGACATAAAGCCTTAAGGCTGTTGAGAATTAGGAACAGGGATAAATTTGAAGAGAAGATACTGAGAATCAAGAACAAGGTTTAGGAGATAAAAATAAGACAAGTCGGTGACTAAAAAAGATTGAGAGAGAACAATGAGAGATTGGGGGAAAGGATAGGAAGGAAAGTAAATTAGAAAGTGCAAACAGAAAAACACAATAAAAAACATAATAGAAAACAACTGAATAAAAAGAGTACAAAATTAGTCAGAAGATTGGGTTCTGGGGTTTATTCAAAGAAGGGAGATCAGAATTGTGAAGGGACTTGATTCCAAGAATCCACTGAAGGGCCTAAAAATATCCCATCTGAGAAGAGGAGATACTTTCTATGTGTATGTATGTATATGTGAATGTATGAACGGACATGCTGAGACATAATTACATTCTCTAAGTATTTGAAAGACTCAAACGAAACAGAAATTAGACTTATCCTTTTTGGCCCTAGAGGAAAAAACATAGGTCAGTGTTCGGAAGTAATAGAAATACAGGCTTTAGCTCTACAGCTACATAAGGTAAAAACCTCCTAACAATTAAAATTGTAATGAAATGTAATGAACTACATCAGCAGGTAGCAAGAGCACTACCACTGGATATATTCAAGCAAAAGTTGAAAAAATAACTTGTTGGGGATATTGTAAAGGGAATTTTTGTTTCAAGTATAGATCAGACAAGATGGCCTCTGAAATTGCATCTAACTCTTTGATTCTATGAATCTAATCTTAGCTTCCTGGTATATGTCAGCCATGCCAAATCTACTCAAGTCATCACTTTGCCAAACATGCTCTGAGCTCTAACTCTTAGGGATGAGGTCTTCAGTGATGGGTGTGGTTAGTAGAGGAACTGCTCCCTGGTGTAAGTAAGGAGGCAGAAGGCTCTGATAGAGGTCAGTTTAGATCCCTGGTCCTATCCTTTGGGGAAGTGATTTGGTCTGAAATCCAAGTTATGGCAAACCCCTGAGACTCACCCTCTGTTGAAATCCCAGTAATGTTCCAGAGGTTAAATTTTCACTGTAAAACTTACTTATGGGCCATCCTATGACTGTTACCTTTGAATCAGTCTGCCACAACATTCTGCCTCATGGTGCATTTCTCCTTCCCTCATGCATGGTGGTCTCTCCCCTAACTCCACAATGATTCCCAACCCCATTTCTCTTCCTTACAGCTAACTATTTCTTTTAGGGTGCTAAGTCCCTTTCAGGATTTAGCCTACTAACTAAGGGCAAGCCGCAGACTCATGAGGTGTTCCCTTTCTACTGAGTAATTGTGAATTCCACTGGGGAACTTGTTTTTCATATGCTTTCCTACTTTATTTCATATTTACCATTCTTGGTGTCTATTGTATCCCTTCATTTTTCTGTGACCTATTCCCCAAAATAATTCTACCTTTTGCCAAAGAGAATGGCCATTGTGAATTCATCACATGACCAAACCCCAACTTTTGGTGCCGGCCATCATTTGGTGTTAAACCCCACATTTTAGAGGACATCATTAGTACCTCAATTACCACAGGTCAGCTTTTACCTTGTCTTTCCAAGGTCAAACCTTTTCAGCACTTGACATCCTGCTCCAGCCAAGTAATTTCCTTACTCCACAGGAAACATAGCCTCTGACTCATGTCACTCAAGTTTGATGTGTCAGATTTGCTTTATCTAGTTTGTCATTCCTTCTTCAACTCATTTTACATTTTGCAGATGAGGGAATTTTACATTTTACAGATAAGGAAATTGAGACAAAGAGGGGTAACTGACTTGCCCAGGATCATAATTAGTAACTGTCTGAAGTCATATTTGAACTCAGTTCTTCCAGACTCCAGGTTGAACATGAACTACTGAGCTGCCCTACTTTTAACTGCCTATGCCTGAAAAAAAAAATCTAGACTCTAATTTTATTCTAGAGATTTACTTGCATTTAATAATCAGTTAGGAACCTGGCTCTGACACTTCTTTTCCTTTGTGAATCTGGACAAATCATTCCTCTTTGGGAGATCTCAGTTTCTTTGTAGGTAAATGAATCTTGGACTAGATAGCCTATGGCCTCTTACAGCCATAAATCTATGATTATATTTTATATATCATATTATCTATTATATTATATATTGTATAATTTATATATTATATTTTATAATACCTTATTTGGGGACATTGCAAGTCATCTTGACTTATGTCTAGCCACTGAACTCTGATCATTCTAGAGGAAAGAGTGAAGCTGATGACTGCAGTTCTGCCTCACTTAAACCCAATTCACTTGTGAATCATCATTCTCATAATGTCAGGAGTTCTCTTTTTTTTTCTTTTTTAATTTTATAATTATAAATTTTTGACAGTATATATGCATGAGTAATTTTTTATAACATTATCCCTTGTATTCATTTTTCCAAATTTTCCCCTCTCTCCCTCTACTCCCTCCCCTAGATGACAGGCAATCCCATACATTTTACATGTGTTACAGTATAACCTAGATACAATATATGTGTGTGAATCCAATTTTCTTGTTGCACATTACGTATTAGATTCCGAAGGTATAAGTAATCTGGGTAGATAGACAGTAGTGCTAACAATTTACATTCACTTCCCAGTGTTCCTTCTCTGGGTGTAATTATTTCTGTCCATCATTGATTAGCTAGAAGTGAGTTGGATCTTCTTTATATTGAAGATATCCACTTCCACCAGAATATATCTTCATACAACATTGAAATGTACAGCAATCTTCTGGTTCTGCTCATTTCACTCAGCATCAGTTGATGTAAGTCTCTCCAAGCCTCTCTGTATTCATCCTGCTGGTCATTTCTTACAGAGCAATAATATTCTATAACATTCATATACCATAATTTACCCAACCATTCTCCAATTGATAGACATCCATTCATCTTCCAGTTTCTAGCCACTATGAAAAGGGCTGCCACAAACATTTTGGCATATACAGGTCCCTTTCCCTTCTTTAGTGTTTCTTTGGGATATAAGCCCAATAGCAGCACTGCTGGGTCAAAGGGTATGCACAGTTTGATAACTTTTTGGGCATAATTCCAAATATGTCAGGGGTTCTCTTTGAAAAAGGACAAATAACAATAACATATTAATGGGACCTAGGCCTCTAGGTTACTCCCCCCATCTATTTCCATACCATACTTATCTCTTTTATGTGCTATCTTTTCTCATTTAAAAGAAAGTAAAGGAATCACATAGTCTCCTTTTTACAAAAGATTAGAGAATGATGTTATAGTAGAAAGAACATGGACAAAAAGAGTTTGAAGAAATGGGTTTGTTCTAGTTCCATGTCTTCTATTGATTCATAACCTTCACTAAGCCACTTGTATATTTTTCTCTTTTGTAAAATGAACAGATTCTGCTAGACAGACTTGAAGTTCCTTTCCAATTCTGAAATTCCAAATTCTGGCTTTTTAGTTCTAAGATGAAATCCTTTTCTTATTTTTTTTCTTTGCCTAATGTTGATTTCAAGGATTATATTATTTATATAAAAGTTGAACAGTCTTAACAATTTTTTGGAAAGATTCTAATCATTTAGAACAGTGGTGAACTAAATCCTCTAGTCTATCCATGAGCCTGATAAATCCTCTGACATTTAATTATGAGTGACACTATAATACAGAAATGCTCGTTCCTAATGTCATTCCCTTAATTCTCCACATGACTCACATACTCTCTGTTGGGTTTGTGCTAGGAAGAGAAATCTTAGGTTCAACAACAGTAATTTAGGTTTTTTCTAACTTTTTAAAAACAAATTATTTATCTTTCTATGCAGCTATTATTGCAGTTTCTATCATGAGAAAATGGATTGACATGAATTGTTTTTCAAATTAGAAAATAATTATTTTATTTATTATTTCTCCTTCCCATTGTCCCATCCTGTAGAATAACACAAAAATAAAGATAATAGAAAAATGGAACCCTTATAAGAAATATTTATAATCTGATGAAACAAATCTCCACATTAGCCATATCTAAAAATGCATGACTCATTGTACAATCTTCATTCATCACCCCTCTGACAAACGGTGGGTTGCCACATTTCTTTAGTTTTCTTGACTTTTGATTTATTATTTAATTGATCAATTTAAAAGTCTTTCAAGGTTATTGTTGGTGGTGGTGTTTTAAAATAATGTTTCATAAAATAAACTGTCCTCTCAGTTCTGCTCACTTAATTCTGCATCAAGACTATAGAGCATTTTCTAGTTTCCTCTGAAACTGTCTGCTTCATAATTGTTTACAGTACAGAATATTTCATTAAATACATAAACTATAATCTGTTTGGCCATTTCCCAATAGGTGAGAATCCTCTTCATTTCCAACTTGGGGGCACTATCAAAAGAGCACATATAAATTTGGATGTCCTTTTACTCTTTCCTTGATCTCTTTGAGATATAGGCCTAATAGGAATTTAGTTTTTTAATATCATATCTGATGGATATGAAGTAGAATCTGAGAGCTTCTTTAAATTTAGTTTCTCTGATTATTAGTGATTTGTGGCACTTTTTATATGAATGTTGATAGTTTGGATTTCTTCTTTTGATAATTGTCTTTGACTATTTGTATATTCAAAAATGGCTCAGCATTAAAAAGTCAAATCAGTTCATTGTTTATTTTGCGCCTTTAAAAGGCATACTTGCTGCTGAAGATTTTTTTCCACTCCTCCCAATTGTAGTTGCATTAGATTTGTTTGTGCAAAATTTTTTGTCAATTTCATTTCAAGGACTTTACATTCTAAAGGTTTTACAATAGGAAATAGATAACTAAATATAGAATAAGTTGAGAACAAAGACAGAAAATTATTAAGTGGAAAGATCAAAAAAGGCTTTGGGTAGGAGGTGATCTTGAAGAAAAACAGAAACTTTGTAATATTAAGAGAAGATAAAGGGAATGAATTGATAAACAGATAGACAGACAGATAGATAATCAAAATTCTCCCATTATTCCTGCACTTTTTCTTAACTGGAAGCCTTTATGTATAACAAATGGGATTTTAAAAAATAACAAAAGGAAAAAAATTCTCCATTGCCACTGACTGGATGCTTCTCACTGCTTTACTTCCCCAAAACTTAAGTCAACTAGCCTTAAATAGGTTTAAGAAAAGGGAATTTACCAATGTAATAAAATAATAGCAATTGGTAAATAACATACACACCCCAATATGAAAATCTGTGATATAATTTCCCAAAAGGAAATATATAGCTTAGGAGAAAGAAGCCTCAATACTAATGAGTATATATGGCCAAAAGATAACTCACAATCTTTTTGCTCCCATTCATAGAAGGACAAGAAAAGACAACAAACTTTTAAAAATACTATCTCATTCCCAATTCATAGTTGTGGAAGCAGAAGCAGGCTTGTTCATCACACAGCTTGTAAGCATATGACTGGGGATTTGAACTCAGGTCTTCCTGATCCTAGTCCCATTGTTCTACCCACTGCATTATCCAGCCATCTTGTGCTTTCTCAAGCTCACCTAACACATAATGTATTTGGTCTTAGTTTGACCTTTGTTCCTGATGTATATAGCACCAGATCTAGGGACTTCATTAAAGATACTCATGGGAAAATGCAAAGTCAAAAGTCTCTTGTACCCTTCAAAATTGAAAAGTCCTTATAGAATCAAAAGTGGGGAAGGGAGAGGAAATCTGACTAAAGCTAAAACCAAGACTTCTTCTTCCTCACAGACAGTTTTTCATCAAAGATATGCTAGAAAGCTATATATTATAATTTCTGGAATTACATCCCATTCTAGCTAACTCACTGCTTTTATACAGAGCCCAGAGGACATAACAAAATCCTCCAGCCAGTTGGAACAGATCTCTTGTTTATCATATTCACTTCATCTATTTCATAGACTTTATTCTTTCTTTCTAGGCAAGGTCTTTTGATTGATTGAGACTTATTCTCACATAATTAAGGTATCAACAGCTAAAATGGGATAGAGTAAATTCAATTCCACTTACATCAGGAATTGTTTATTATCACCATCTCCTCCAAACATACACTTGGGTCAAACTTTGATAGTCTCTGACAGGGTTATATAGATACCCTTGCAGCTGTCCCTTGAGATGCTATTCATCACTCCCTTTTCCCAATAGACACACATACACACACACACACACACACACACACACACACACACACACACACACACACACACACACAGTCCAAACCATACAAACTACAAAAGTCTATACCAAACAGCATTCTCACAACTTAGTAACGAGTACATCAATCCACAGCTAATTGTTCTATTCAAAGTTAATATATAGATCTAATTTCTAGCAGACTGATCTTTCTAGCCAAGCAACACTCACCTCCAGAATTTTCTTTAAATTCTCCTTGATCCTAAAATAGCCTTACTTCTAACAACTTACAAGGCATTTACCTTTAACCCTATAAAAATACTTTTGAAATTAATCTCCCATTTTTCTGAATAAACAAAAGAGAGCATAAGTTTAGAACTACAAGTGAACAAAGAGATCATGCAGTCCAACTTCCCTTATTTTAGAAATGAGGAAATGGAAGGTCAGGGAGATTTGAAGGGGTCGCTGTGCTCTTAAAATTTATTATGATCTTTTTGAACTATAACATATAGATGAAAAGATAAATAACAGTATAAGAAAGTCTAAGAAGTATAGAACATATAGAGGGATAGGCAAAGGGGGCATTTGATTTAGAATCAAGAAAAACCAGTTTCAGATCCCTCCTTCAAAGTTAGATATTTACTAACAATATGATCTGGAAAAAAGTTATTTAAATTAATATTTACAACTGTGGTGGACTCTTTTCAACAATAAGGTGATTCAAGGCAATTCCAATAAGACTGTAATGGAAACTGCCAATCACATCTAGAGAAAGAACTATGGAGACTGACTACAGATATAGTATTTTTACTTTTTGTTGTTGTTTGATTGCTTTGCTTTTTTTTTTCTATTCTGTGTTTTATTCACTTTTGACCTGATTTTTCTTCTGTAGCATGATGAATACGGAAATATATTTAGAAAAACAGCACATTTAATCTGTATTGGATTGCTTCCTGTCTTGAGGAGGAGTTAAGGGGGAAAGAGGGTGAAAAATTTGAAACACAAGGTTTTCAAAGGTAAATGCTGAAAACTATCTTTGAGTGTATTTGGAAAAATAAAATACTATTAAAATTAATATACAGCATTATATATTATTATAATATTATAATAACACTATGGTATTATATCATTATAACATTAAGTAGCATTATATTATATATTAATATATGAGTTATTTTATTATAACTTATAAGTTATTCCTTAGTTTTTCCATCTGTAAAATTGGAGAGGAAGAGTTCAATTTGATTGCCTCTAAGATACCTTCCAATGTTAAATCTATGATCCCCCGAACATTGTCCTGACAGCAAAACCAGGAATTCAAAAGTAACAGAAATCATCATGTGGCAGTGGGAGAAATCTCCTCAAGTGGGCTTGGAGCTATGGAGGTCCTGTATCTGCCTCCTAAGTCATTGCTCACAGGCTTGAAGCTCCTACTGTGCCCATGCAAATCCCTGTGGAGTGGACTTGCAATTTAAATAAGGCAATGCTCTGGAAGTTCAGGGCTTCTGTTCTAGTCTGCTGCTGGCAGCAGCCCCAAGCAGGCAGAACAAATATCTAGCAGCTGAATGTATTTGGATTGGTATTCAAAAATATTCTATGTGCCAAATATGGGAAGCACTGATATTCATGCTACTCAGCAAATGTGTTACTCAATTTGCCCAACCCTAGGAAGTCCATTGCACTCCCCTCTGCCTTCCTCAAATGAGATGCCTGAAGAAATGGAATAAAATCAGACCATGATATCAGGAGCTAAGGATATAGTCCATCAGCATTAACCTTTTTCCCTTGGTTTGGCATATGCACCTTAATGAAAGTCACAAAACAGCAAGCAGCCCTTTTACTGGTTCTTAGGAAAATGAAATACTACAGAAGCCTAATGCTTTTAACATGATAGATCCACTATGGGGAAGCAGAAGGAGCCAAGGGACGTGAGAGTAAGGGAAAGAGAGAAGGGATGCATTAAAAAGGAAAGAAGATGTGGCAATTTAAGCATAATTGAAAGGACAAAGAATGAATAGCCAAGAGAGGGAATCTTACAGAAAAATAAAATAAAATAAAACTCAAATATGGAAGCAAAATATATGCATATATGTCTGACTGGTTCACTTCCATATGAAATCCTTTTTAGAATGTGTGTGTGTGGGTGTGGGTGTGTGTATTTTATTATGTTGTATATTTGTAGATAACATAAGTCAATAGGATTTGACCTTAAGCAAGGCTTTCTCCTATCACCAGAGCAAGGCCGGAAGAGGAAAAGAAAAAGAAATGAGAATAGCATGTGCGTTTTAGAAGTTTGGCAGAATACCAGGAAGGTAGAAGCTAAAGCAAAATAAAACTGAGATTGGAACTGAGCAATATTGGGGGAGGAAACCATAAAAAGAGTGAAAATCTAGCTGGAAAATTTTAAATAGTCCAGAAAGTGAAATATATAAAAATTGAAGATGGGATTCAAAATAGAAAATAAAGAAGGTTTGGGAGAGGGAAGTTGTTATTTATTTTTATTAATGATTTGTTCAACATAATTAAGGTTAAAGAAAGATGTACTAGAAGCCTAAAAGGATTTTTTAAAATTATTATTATTTTCACCTGCGCTTAATAAATCCTTGTTGACTGAAAGGCAGCATAGCACAGCATGTTAATCTGAAAACAACAAAAATCCTAATATTTATGTAATGCTTATTATGTGACAGGCATTGTGCTAAGCACTTTAGAGTTATTATCTCATTTGATCTTCACAATATCTCTGCGAGGTAAGTGCTGTTGTTGTTCCCATTTTACACATGAGTAAACTGAGGCAAATTGGAATTAGGGCACAGTTAGTGTTGAGACCAGATGTGAACTTCTTCTGCCTGACTCAAATCCTTGCAGTCTATCCACTTTGCCACCTAGCTGTGCCTAATCTAGAGTCAGAAAACCTAATACCAATTATGCCATTTACCAGTTCTGAGAACGAGTTATTTAATTTCATCAGGTCTTAATATCCTCACTTTTAAAATAAAGGTTTGAGTCTGAAGACTTCTTAAGATCTCTTCCGAAAGAAAATCTATCACCCAGTAGGTAGAATTTCTAAGATTGCTAGAAAATAAGGAGAAGGCCACGATTGTCTGTGAGGTGCCAGAATGTGTTGCCAATAGATGACATTGTCATTTTTCCCTGGATACTCTGGCAAGTTGGCAACTCCAGAGATTTTTAGATGATCCAAATGAATCAGGAGCCTGGAGAAGATCCAACTCTGACAAATGAGAAGAAGAGTTGAGAGTGTATTTCCATCATTGGCTACAATACAAGTCCTCTTGAAAAGTCCGAGTAGCTATTGCTTCTTTGACAGGCTGTGACAGCTCAAGAATGGAGTCTGAGATTTTAGAGGCAGGAAGGATGAGGGAGAATTTGGCAGATGTCCCCCCAACTGCACTCGAATGAAATATAGGACACCAGACTGAAAATTACAAACCAGAGGTCTTTTTAGGGCTGTTTTAGTGTAGCCAATGGGAAATGTGACGGGACAGAGTTCCTTTCCTTTTCTATGAGAATGTGATGAATATCACAAAAATAAAGCACAATAATCTCATCCTAGGAAAGGTGCTGGCTTGAGATGACAGCAGAGAGGATGAATTGTTCAGGACAATAGTAAGCAGGAAGAGAGTTCCATATCTCTCTACTGAGTCTGAAATATTACATGCTGAGAGCATGTGCTTTCAACAAGCAGCAAATATTTGTTTTGTGTTTGTGTACAGGGCACAGTATCTGTTTTGATGTGGTTGTAGAGACAAGTTTGACAGAGAGAAAGAGTGATCTCTCTGAAGACAGAATCAGTTGTGAAAAATGTATACATGGATAAAACATATATGAAACATATATATATGAAACATATATATGAAATATATATATGTTTTCATATATACATATATATATGTTTCATATGAAAACATATATATATGTATATATGAAAACATATATGAAACATATATATATAAAACATTTAAGAGCCAAGAATGAGTCTGTTCTTCAAACTATAGGCTGTCAATTGGTTTTGTGTGTGTGTGTGTGTTTCTGTGTGCATATGGCCTCAGTAAAAAAACAAACAAAAAAAAAAAATAGTACCACCACACTATCCTCCATGCTCAATTACAAATTCAACAAGATTTCCTAAATTGAAGATGGAGAGCCATGTTGTGTTAGTGCTCCCCTATGGACCTACTGAGAGGATCAAGAGAATTTTCAACATAATAAAAACAAAATCGAATTCCTCATTCAGTCTAGCAAGTGGAGAGGATTATTTAACTCATTCAACAGCAGAAAATCAGCTTACTTAAAGCAGATTTTTACAATTCTCTCTCTTCTCTGTGCTAAGTGTAGAAAACACTCTCCCATCCTCCCATCCACATTTTCTCTAACATCCCCTCCCCTCCAGGAGAAAAAAAAACAAACAAACCAGTGATGTTCAGAGGCTTCCAAAAATTATGATCATATGGCTCCCATTTTCTGAGTTTCTTGAACCTCATTTTCAGAGACGGGTAATATTCCAATATTCTTAGAAATTCTGGGTAAATGATGAAGAGAATCCCCACCCCTGTATTTTTCTAAAATTATATTTATGTCCTCACTCTTACAATGAAATATGTCTTGATCTGGTCTCGAGTTGGTAAGGTTCTCTTTGAGTCAGGGCATTTAGGAGGCTTCTAGGGATGTACTGCTCCAATCTCCCAGAAGAAATTAAAAATGCTATTAGACTAGAAATCTCCTAGATAGCAGCAGTTCCCTCTGGGCTATTCAGCAATAACAAGAGTATTAGTGGGATTTCCCACTGTGACACCATAAGAGTACTAACATTTCTATGGTATTTTGTAGAGCTATAGTAACTTCAGCATATACAAGGTTTAAGCACCCAAGACAAAAAAAAAAGTTCTTTTTCTGGGGAAATAAATAAATAAATACTGAGATGAAAGAATGAATAAACAAACAAATAAAAGAGTCTTAAAAAAAAGATTCTTAAAAGGCAGGGAACATTAAAAAGGACTTTGTGAATATGGAAGGTTTTATTTTGTTTATTTGTTTGCTTGTTTTTTAAACCAGATTTCCCCAAGACACTTTCTAGATATTGTGACAAAATGAATATTTCAAGAAAAGAAGTTTTTATACTAAGCTCCAAGTGATTGATCAAACAGAATATTACGCTATGCAAGGCAATGTCATGGTGCTGGATGAATCTAGCCCATGCTGAGTCCAAGTCTAATATCGAATCTATTATATCAGAGTCCTTTCATAAGTCTATTCCTTTCCTTGACACAGAATACATCCTTTCTAACAATTAACTGTCTGGTTTTTCAAATCCTCTCAAACTTTCTTTTTCTTCAGGAAAAACAGAGTGGAAAAAGTCCTTTAAAACTGACAGACCTGGGTTCAAGTACTGTTTCTGATGTTTCCCTACTACATGCTTGTAGTTGAATGGGTCATTTAATTTTGTCTAGCCACAGTTTCAATAAGCAAGTATGTATTATGTACTTACTCTATACCAGGCACTATATTCAATTGGATTAGATGGCCTCAGAGATCCCTCCCAGATCTAAATCACTAATCTGTCTGTCCTCCTGGGACATCATTCTGGGTTGCCTCAATATTCAGATTGTTTTCTTCTGTAGAAGGTCTAGTTTGTTATTGTCAGATGTTGAGTGCCCAGAACTGAATCCAATGGCTTATACTTTTAATCAATACAGCTTTCAACCTTGCCAATTTGCTTTAATCTCTCCAAATTTGCTTTATTTTTACATGCTAAGACTACTAATAGGAAGCTTATCTGTTATATCAAGAGGTACTGAGATGGCATTGCCATTCTGTCATCACCATAGAGATATTTCCAACTGAACACATAATTTCAACAGCTTCCAGAGACCTTAGAAATAAGATGAGGGTTTTCTCAGGTGTTTAAGTCTATTACCAAGAAGGCAAAATGAGCAAAGACTAGTTTGTTTGCTTGACAAACAATTGAAAACAAGATAAGCCAGCACTTAGCATTTAGAGATGGACCTGTTTCTCTAGAAGGCATAGTGAAGCTTTCAAGACTCTTTAGTATGTTAGTACTGTTGTATTGTTTAAAAAGACAAATTAAAATTAAGTGGATGTTCTTTCTCCCTTTTAAAAGGAGAAATGGCATGTTTTCTGAACAATGTAGTTCATTCAGTTCAGCATTGCAAACATAGAATGTACTAGTATGCAATTATAATAATAAATTACACTTATATGATTAATGATTTAAATTTTTTTTCACATATTATTTAGCTTCAAGTGTCACCTCCTACAAGAAACTTTTTTCTGATTCTGTCACTTGACAATTTTCTATGCTGAAATTATTTTTATTTATTTAAATCAAGCCTGTGTTCCTTCTTTCAGTAAAAGGGAAGTTCCTTGGAGGCTGAGGCCAGTTTTTTGTTTGTTTCTGGAACTCTAGAGCCTACCATGTATCTGGCACATGATAATCATTTAATAAATGCTAAATAATAGAATCTAATTCATCTTCATATCTGCTTTGTGGAGGAGGTAGAGGTTATAAATATTATTTTAGCAATGATGTACAAATCAGGTTCAAATTATTACTTGAACTCAACAAACTCTCCCTTACACTAAGGAGATAGATGTTACTGGGTTAATTATCTAGTAAGAAAGTTTGAATAAACTTAGAACGCATCACAAGCTGGCACAATAGAGAGAGCACATGGGGGTCTAAAGTCAGGAAGACCTGAGTTTAAATGCAGCCTTAGACATGTATTAGCTGTGTGTCCCTGGGCAAGTCACTTAACCTTATTTGCCTCAGTTTCCTCCTTTGTTAAATCACCTGAAGAGAGAATGGCAAGCCACTCCAATGTCTTTGCTAAGAAAACCCCAAATGGAATCATGAAGAGTCAGACATGACTAAAACAGGAACAACAAGAAGTACAACATCTGAGTTAACCCCAAATGGTGCTCAATTTGAGCAAAACCCCCTCTGGCTCAGGAAGTAACTATTTTTTTAACAAGTTGTTATGTCTCTTTTGGAGGACACTCAAGCTTACAAACATTTTGGCTTCTCTCCTCATCAACATGGCAGCCCCACTTTCCTATGCTTAGAACAGAAGTGGCTTCTTTTAACCCCTTGCTGTCCAAGTTATAATTTAGTCTAGCAGTTTACAATAGTCAGATGCTGAGATATGAAATCAACTATTTGCATCTTATTCAGAGCACTCACTTCTTAGGGATTGTCCACTTAATTCACTTCCAAATGTATAGATTCAAATATGTAGTGATCATATCAATTTTCATAACAGAACAAAATGCAAAAGAAACATGAACTTTCTTCTCTATGTCTACAAACTTCCCTAACTCTAGAGTGTGAACAAAAGACCTCTCAAATGCATATACCAATGGTTCATGGGAAGAAATACTCCCTGAATCTCAGCTCTATCAATTCAAAAAGAAGAGGGAAGTTAATATTTTCTAGTGCACCAGCCAACAGATAAATAGGTGTCATAATGACACCTCAGTTGATGATGACTAATGCTAACTGTGACTTCAACTCTGATTGTCTAAATCAGCATGACTATTCTAGTATATTTTGTATACTTGCTTTTATTTGAGAAAAAGAGAGAAAAAGGAAAGCCATGTACAGGAATCCCCCTCTTATCCTTTCTCTCAAGATCTCAGAAAAGGGATGGACAATTCCTTTCCTGCACATTATTTTTTCACTCCAAGTGGGGGGAAAATGAAGAAGAAAAATGCAATATTAGTCTATATTAAGACTAGAATTGAGTCTCAGATTATATCCTTATTAGCTCACATTTATATAGAGTTTTAAGATTTACAATGCAAACAAGACAAATATTTTATTTCTATTTTATATATAATGAAATTGAAACTTAAGAGAATTAAAGTGACTGGCTCAAGGTTCCCCAACTCAGCTCAGTGTCAACCAAGTGTCATGTTATTTCCAGCATTTTATGCTGCTTGTGTTGTACTGAAGTAGAAGTTATATCTTATAGAATGATGTAGATGATTTTTCCCTTGCAAAGTTAACCAAAATCTAGTACACACAAATATATATATATATTTATATATATATATATATATATATATATTTTTTTTTTTTCCTCCAGTTCACTGGAGTATTTTGAGAAATTTGATTTGATTTGTTTTGTTTTGCCTCTAGCATCCCAATTTTATAACCTACAAACCCCTGACTTTAGAGACAAGCACATTCCTAATTCTTAAAGTTCTCTCTCTTAGAAAACTAAGTTTTAAAAAAGATACAACTGATTGATTTTTGAGGGAGAAAAAAATCAAGTCAATACAATTACCAGGGGATTTTACACTTCTGCTGTGCTATCAAATAAAAATACAATTATTTGTTTATTTCAGAGGGTTTTATGGAACATTTGTTGGAATACATAAATTCTTTTTTTGTTTGTTTTTGAGCCTGAATCTTTCTATCCCACCCAGGACAAAAGTGAAGCAGCACTTATGGGTCAATCCCCTTACTTATCAGCATAGTATCTTTGATCTGTTGTATTTCCAATTGTGTCAGAACATCCCTCTTTAGGAAGTCTACTAGATCTAGTCTCCTAAAGCATTACCATATTGGTATTGGTCTGAGTACAGACCTGATCAATTTATCTCCAAAGCTCAATAGTTCTCCCAGTTTCAGTCTCCCTGGTAGGAAAAGTTATAAGCATGTGCCATCATGATTGATATATGATACCTCCTACAAACAAATTTTAAAAATCAATCCTAGAAAATAGTATTTTCTCCCTTTTATTTGTAGAAAGTAATTCAGCATAACTAGGGTGGAATTATTTCAGGATCAGATGTTCAGCACTGAACCAAACCTAGCTTTGGAGGGACAAATACTCCTGGTAACCTGTGAGGAATACTAGAATTCCAATTTACTGAAATTACATTTATCTGCAACCAGTTATTCAGAGTAGGATACTAAAATTGATCCATTCTGGTTCTTGGTGATTTATGTATTGATTGGGGGTTTGGGCTGCTTCCTGGAAATAATGCACATTGCATGAAGATAACTAAAAGGATTGGGATTCAACAAATCAAACAAGGCAAATTTTCATAATGCAGACCCATTGGTCAGATGTCTAAGGGCAGCTGGTCCTTTTTGATCCTTCTGTATTATGGGCAAAGCATCAAAATCACAGGTGCACCTATTAGGCACAGGCTCATTTTATCATTTGAAGGATTTCAATATTGCCTGGTGATATGGCGCAAGCTAAATTTATGATCCAAGACTCAATTTTCCATGGATCTATAAACTCAATCCAAAGATAGAGAAAAGTAATCATCACATTTCCAACCATTTTCCTCGTACTTCTGAAACAGCTATTCATTATCAGGAAACAGAGTTCTAAGGCAAACTCTGAGGTCCATGAGCATAGGAACACAAATTTAATTCCAAATGTAACTAAGACTTGAAAATTGAAAGACTTCATCTTATAATAAAAATGCACCATGCTGCAGGACACATACAGCTGGACAAAAATTGCTGATCACCATTGTACAGGATTCCTTGCCTCAATCCTATGCAATTTGATAAAGCCTAATGCCATCAGAGACAAAATACTTTTCCTGTGAATGTCTCATGAGATTAACAGACCATTTCTCCCAGTCCCACATACACCTGTAGAGGGCTTTGCCCTACAGGTTTATTATAACCTAATAGCTGAGTCAAAAGTTTGATAATTTGGATGATTTCCCTCCCTCCTCACAAAAAAAAAGAGAAGAAAAGAAAAAAGAAAAGAAAAGAAAGAAATGTTATTTTTGTAGTCAGATTGACTTTGTAGTCAGATGTTCCTTAAAAAAGGGACAAAACAAAATCTTTTGTGTTGTATGTTGGTACCTTTAACTGAATTCTAAATGTTGGCAATGACTGTTCTTTTGAGCTTTTCTTGCTAGGATCCAAGTTTTAATCTTGCTAATGTTAAATTGTTATTTAATAAATAATAGTTCTATCACATACAGCACTTACTCAAAAAGAGAAAATAATTTGTAACTAAATATAGACCAAAACTTTACCATATATCATTTTATTTATACATCCCTATTTTTATCTGTTGTTTTAAGCAACCTATTTTATCTTTCAGGGAATGCTACTGACATTAGGCTTATTCTAATCCCAATCAGAACAAGTCATCCCAAATTTGAGACTTTTCAAAATTGTTAGGTTTTTATTGTTTTGTTTTGTTTTGTTTTTGTAATGTTAATTTTATTGTATAAATTCTTCTCTGGCTTTGTTCCCTTTATTCTGCACTAGTTTATAGAAATCTCAAATTTCTCTTTAAAAAAATCCCTTTTCTCATTTCTTATAGCAAAATAATACTCATTATATTCAAATCCCATAATTTGTTCAGCAGTTCCACAGTTTATGGATATTTCCTTAGTTTTTAGCTTTTTTTCTATCAGAAAAAAACAGTTGCTAAGTATTTTTGTATATATTGATGCCTTTTTCTTCTCTCTTTGATCTTTTTGTAAATATATATCCAGTAATTTTATTATTTAGTCAAAGAAAATCTTGTTTAAAAAAAAGATAATTTTGTTTCTTCTCTTTTTTTTTTTGTCAATTCCTCTATTTTTTCTCACCTTATTGATATAGTTAGCATTTCTAAAACTGAATGGAATTGTATTGGTAGTAATAGCTATCTTGGCATTTACCTTGATCTTGAAAAGACCTCAAATTTATCCCTGTCTTATAAAATACTGGCTATTTCTTTCAGATAGATAGTACTCACCATATTAAGGAAAAGTCCATTTATTCATAAATGTTCTATTGTTGTTATAGTTATTGTTATCATTGCTGTGGTGGTGAGAAAAGCTGTCAGAAAATATTTTTCTTCATCTATTGTAGGAGTGTTTATCCTCCAGGTCCATGAATAGATCTCAGAGAATCCATGAACTTGGATTAGAAAAATATTCCATCCTTATTTTCACTAATTTCTAATGGAAATTTATAATTTCTTTCAATTAATTAAAAAGAATATTCTTGGAAAGAGTCCATAGGTTTTACCAGACTTCCAAAGGGCCCATGACACCAAAAAAGTTAAAAATCCTTGATCTATTGCTTAGTCATATAATTTCAAATCTTAATCTTAAATTGAGCTCCCATACAAAAACAAAGTCTATTTTTTCTTTTTTTTGCTAAATCTCAATTAAGAGAGATTGCAAAAGGGATCGATCACAATGACAGGATTCTGTTGATTTCTTTACTCAGAGACATAGAATCAACCAAGAAAATTTTAACGCATATAGACACAGGAAGGTCATTATTGTAATTATAAGTTGCATTGCAAATGAGGACCCTAGAGCATAAATTTTACTTCACCTTTCAGTGTTCTAAGAATTTACAACTCATGAGACCTCATCTTGTATTGATATCTTCCCATATCATTCCCATTTAAAATTTCCCTTATATAATTTAATAAGTTGATTTTTCTTTATTATTACTCACCTGTGGTTATTATCTCAACATCACTTTGAGTAAGGACTATCTCTTTGATCTCAAGGAAAATAAATTTACATCAATTATCTTTTACAAAATGATATTTATTGATAAAATCTAGCAAGAACTGAAGTAAAAACAATCCTCATCTTTGCAACTGGAGCACATTCTATCGATATCTCAGTTCCCATGGAGAGTGGTCACAAATAAAGTGTTTAGCTACAAAGCATTTTTCCCAACAGGTTCACTTCTGGGTGAAAAAGATCTGACAGAGAAATCATTCTCTTTCTTGTCTTGGTAAATGGCTTAGTCAATCTACTGCTGAGCATCTACTATACCTCTCAAGTAAGAATGATTTTATTTTTCACTCTTTCATGAAAATTAAATATCTGAAGAGGAAAGGCAAAACTAACTTAAATCTACTGATATTCTAGGTGGATCTCAGTTTTCACATTATCTTTTAGGGAGGAAAATATTTTCTTATGTTTTGTAAATATTATATTCAATACATAAAATATAATTTTAATACATAAAAATCCCAATGCATACATATTGAAAACAATGAATTACAAAGTCAAAATTAACTAATTAGTAAATGAAACACTAATGATTTCTTAATTGCCAAATCTAGTGGCCTTTTCCTAGTCCTCATTCACTTTGATTTCTCTGTAGCCTTTGTTGATCATTCTCTCCACTTTGTCACCATCTTCTCTCTGGGTTTCTGAGAAAGTACTCTCCTGGTTTTCCTTCTCTATATCTAACTTCTCCTCCTTTCTCTCCTCTGCTGGACCCTCCTCTAAATTACACCTTCTATAGCTGTTCCTCAGGGCTTTGTCTTTGGACCCCTTCTCTTTTCTATGTATACCATTTTGTCTGTTGATCTCACCAGCTTCCCATGGATTTAATTATCATTTTATATTGATGATCCCAGATTTACCTTTTCCCCCCTAATCTTTCTCCAGTCCTCCAATCACCTTTCAGACATCTCAGACAAGATGTCTGAAGATGATCTTAAATTCAATATGTCCAAAACAAAACTCATTATCTTCCTTTTTAAATCATTTTAAATCATTCTCTCCTATCTTCTGTATTACTATAGAGGGTAACACCATCCTCCAACTTCCTCTGACATGAAATCTAGGATTATCTTGGATTGCTGTATCTCACTCTATAACTAAATTGCTGCAAACATCTCTTGAATTCACATCCCCTTCTGCTTTTGACATTGTGACCTCACTGGTGTATCACCTCATAACTAGATTATTGCATAAATCTGTGAGGAAAACTGCCTGCCTCAAATCTCTTTCCATTCCAATCCATTCTCCAATCAATCAGTAAAGTTTATTTCCTAAAAATACACAAGTAAACATGTAACTTCCCAGTTCAATAAAATCCAGTGGTTACATGCGAAATGTTCTGTTTGGCATTCAAAACCCCTCACAACCTAGCCCCATCCTACCTTTCCAGTCTTTATACATCTTATTCCCCCCAACATGTACTTTTGGATCCCTTGACATTGGCCTGAATAGTCTACAAACAGGACAGTTGATTTCTTGGCTCTGAGCATTTCCTCAGGATATTCCCCATGAATGGAATGCTTGAAATCCTAACTAAAAAATACTTTCTCTTATAGGAAGCCCTTTCTAACCCATCTTAATTGCAGTATTTTCCCTTTTTTAATTATTTTCTATTTATTGCATATAGTAGCTTACTCTGTTTATATTTCTTTGCATATATTCTCCCCTATTAAACTGAGGGCAATGACTATCTTTTGCTTTTTCTATGCTTAGCATAGATGTCCAGCATATAATGGGGACTCAATGAATGTTTATTGAATGTAATTGAATTGAACTGCATAGCATCAGTATATCTTATTTAAACTTTTTGGGGTGGATTGATGGCTGAATGCTTATTTATTTTCTTTTTCTTTTCTTTTTTTTTTCTTTTTTTGAGGCAATTGGGGTTAAGTGACTTGCCCAGAGTTACACAGCTAGGAAGCATTAAGTGTCTGAGATCAGATTTAAACTCAGGTCCTCTTGACTTCAGAGCTGGTGCTCTATCCACTGCACCACCTAGCTGCCCCTGAATGCTTATTTCTTAATGAATTTTCAAGTCTTGGCCTCTATTAGGAAGAAATATTGAAGTATTAAATCCAATCAATTAAGAATTTATGGATGAAAGAATAAATGAGGAGAAAAAAAATTCATATTCCAGAATCTCTTACTAAACCTGAACCTTTGGAATTTGAGGTATATTTAATTTTAAGAAAATATAATATTAAAAATATATTCTTTAAAAAAAATTCCAAAGATAGTAGCTTTTTACTAAGGACAAGATAAATCAGAAATCTGATGATTTTGTTTTAAATTAAATTAGTGAATTTTAGAAATGAACATTAAATTATAATGGAAACAGTGTGGGACTTGAAATTAGAGTATGTGAATGTGAGTCCTGAATATGTTATATTCTACCTTTAATCTTGGATAAACTTTTTTGAGGCTTAGTTATAAAGAAGGTACTTCTCCCATAAGGTTATTGTTAGGCTCAAAAGAGAGAATGAGAATAAGGTGCACTTATTTTTAAGGCATACATAAATGTCAGTTCCTGTGACTATACCAGATAGTGGGGAAAATATTGGTCCTGGCTGAACTGGACTTTTAACTTTTACTTTTTTTTTTACTTTTATTTTACTAAGCCCCCTGATCAAAGGCAGGTAATCTATATGAACTTCAGTTTCCTATAATGGTGACAGTAATACCTGCATTACCTACTACAGAGTATTACTATAAGAAAGGAAATTGAATAACCTTAGAGAGACATGCAAATTGAGTTATTACTATTATCAGAGAGAAGGACATATATCCCGATTTTATGGGAATATATTTGATCAACTATTTCCAGTGAGCCTTAAGGAAAAAAATCATCAAATTCAGCAGCAAATAATTATAATGACCTTAAAGATTTACTTCTTTAAAAATACTTTGGAAATAAAAAATAATCTAAAGAATTTTGAAGCCATAAGGGAATTTAGTGATCATGTCTTCTAAAATCCTGAATTTATAGTGGCCTGAAAAAGTTTGGTGATTTGGCCAATCAAGTGGTTTTTAGATTACATAGTTAAAAGTAGAGTCAGGACTGGAACCCAGATCTCTAAATTCAATGTAATGGATATACCAGTCTTTTATTATTAAAGATATAATAGCAATACTTTTATCACAAATTGAACTATAACCTTAGTACTTTGTCAGGAACCTTCCCCAACCTTTCCCCTTGCTCTTCCCCCCTCTTGAACAAACCCAGGTCACCACGGCCCTGAGGCTGATGATTTCTGAGGAATGTCAAGACCACAGTTCCCAGAACTGATATGGAATAGACAAAACTACGTTGTTCCACCCCGTCCTTGGGCCCCTAACCGTCTCATAATCTGCACCTGGTAAATGTTACAAAAATATTTGACTCATCTATCATGCTACCCAATCCTTATGCATACATGGCATTGCGGTTTTCTGCCTATAAATTCTGTAACTGTAAGCTAATAAACGAGACATGCTTGACCATTACTTTGAGTAGTCTCCCCTCTCTCTCTCTCTAGATCCTGTTCCCGGGCTGTCTTAGCCCCCGCAGGCTTTTGCCTTAATTTCGGTCTATGTCCTTCTTTTTTTGACCCACGTTGAAGACCTGCTGGACAGGTCAAACTGGCGCCCAACGTGAAGGCTCAAAAATAGGGACTTTGACCCGACAGAACGCTCCCCCCGCCCGTCCGGACCCCCAGAGACGATTTCGCTCCCCCAGGCTGCTGGCGTTACGGAGCTCCGTGAAACGAAAGTAAAAAGAGGTAAGTGTTCGCGTCTGTCGATATCATGGGATCTAAGTTGAGTAAGGAAGAAAATTTTGTTAGAGAGCTTAAAGAAAATTTTAAAGAGAGAGGTATTAAAGTTAAAAAGAAGGAACTTATAAATTTTTTTATCTATATTGATAAAGTTTGCCCCTGGTTTATAATAAACGGTCCTGACATTCATCCAGGAAAATGGCAAAAGGTAGGACAAGACCTAAACGAACTCATTAAAAAAGAAATCCAGGGAGGAGAAAGCGTCCCCCAGAAGGTTTTAACCCTTTGGAAATTAATTAATGACATTGTAGAAGATTCAAACAATAGCGGCAAAATTAGACAATTACTTATAGAAGCAGAGTCTTGCCTGCGTCCTTTGTCTCATGCCGTGTCACATAGCTCTATTCCACCAGAATCTGTCCCTAAAAAGGCTCCCTCTGTGATTATTGAAATGCCCCCCTACCAACCTAAATCCATATATCCGCCCATCTCATCATCCCCCCTGCCCCCTTTGGAGGGTTCCCTCCTGGCCTTTCCTGTTTTTCCCTATAAACAAAACCAGCCAAGAAATAGAAAAGACAGTGAGAGTCTCACAGAAAAAGAAACAGCAGAATTAGAAGAGGAAGTCGCTGCTTATGATCCCTGTGGGGTGCATGTCTCACAACATCCTTCGGCCCCTCCTATCCTTAAGAATTCCCTTTCTCACCCCTTTGTTACTCCAGATCTTAGTCTAGTCCAGGAGGATATTACCAAACGCATGTCTGCCTTGCGGAAAACCTTAGATTTACAGAAACAATATCTTGAAATGACAAAGGAATTTTCGGCTTTACAAGCCTCCCTTCAAACCTCCCCCTTGCTCAATCTTGAAAATCTGGCCCCGCCTTCCCAGACTTTAGCCAAACACAACTCTAGCCCTAAAAAGGATCCTAGGAATAACCCTACAAAAGCTAAACAACGTAGCTCCTTTAATTTTCCCGTCATTACTAGAAAGAAAAAAGCCACTCATGGCGCCGATGCGGCGCAAGAGGGGAGTGAGGAGGAAGAAGCAGACAATACTGATGAAGGGACAGATGAGGAAGAAAATGAGGAAAAAACAGAAGAAAATGAGGGAGGGACGGATTCTGAGGAAGAAACAGACTTTGTCAAACCCCGATTTAAAAATTTGAAAGATCTTCTTTCAGCTGTTAAAAATTATGGCCCTAATGCTCCCTTTACCTTGTCGGCCTTAGAAGCTGCTAAAAGAGGTGGTCTACTGACCCCTACCGAATGGGTGAAAGTTGCTCAATCGGTATTGACTAAAGGACAGTTCATAAACTGGCAATCTGAATTTGACCACCAGTGTAGGATTATAGAGAAAAGAAACCTTAAAACCAAAAATAAAGATTGGACTTATGAGAAATTAACAGGCAGAGGACCATACGCCCTAGAGAAAAAACAGAAAAAATTTCCTACAGGACTCTTAGAACAAATTGATCACGCTGCCCATAAGGCATGGCGGGCCCTCCCTGTTACTGGCTCTCCTTTTATGCCCTTAAACAGAATCAGCCAGAAAAAGGATGAGGAATATTCTGAATTCATAAGCAGACTTCTAGAGACTGCCGAACGTACTTTAGGGAATGCTGCGGCTGATGACCCTATTATAAAAAGATTAGCTTAATATTTTAATTCTTTTTTTCCTGTTACTTGCAGTATTTTTTTCTTTGACCTAGAAGTCCTGAATTTTGGATATTACATTTCTGAAAGTTACATTTTGGGGTTATTGGTGGTTTTTTTTTTTTTCTATTTTCTATTTTCCCTCTTGTGTTAAAGAGCTGGAGCATTTTTTGTGTGATATTTTTTGATGATCAGAATTGCAGGTAGTTTGATTTACAAGTGATCTCTCTCTCTTTGAAGTATTAGCCAATTCAGGTATGTTCCAGCATTTCTTATTGATTCATAGAATCATTGATTTCTGTTTAGTCCAAAGTGATTTTCAAAAACTCTTACTTGACTAAAATTTTGCACCTTCTATACTAAACTATTTTTTATCTTTCCAATTTTTCCCCCATAATTCTCATTTTCCTTGGCATTCTTTCCTCTGGAACTTTCATTTTATATATAAAATATAATGTTGTTTTTTTTTTTTTATCTTATTTCATTTCTTCCAGGAATTTCAAAAGAGATTATGTCAAATATGTGATTTTAGTTCATTTATGAATAAGATGAAATTATTCTATTCTTTAGGTTTATTATCAAGTACACTTGCAAAATGTTTTCATTGTTTTCTTCTGTTTACTCATTTTAGTTCCTGAATGGAACTTTGTGTCAACATTGCATATATTTCCAGTGTCAATATCTGTCATGAATGTGAGGGAAATTATTTTTTTGTTATGTTAATAACCAATTGTTAAATTAAGATTAAGACTTTTTTTTTCTTTATTTCCTCATGCAAAGAGCATCCCCTGTAAATCAATCAGTCCTCCATTCACTGGAGGACATTGCTGATAGATGAGATTGCCCCACATTCTCTGGGAATTTGCTGCACAATCTTGGGTGGGGCTCAACCCAACTAGGAGACCTTACTTCTGCATAGGTTATAAATAGAACTTAATCTAGATTAATTCCTTCCCTAAATCTAAACCTTTAAACTTATTCTCTTGTGCCTTTCCATTAGTCTTTAGGGGAACCAGACTCATGAAGAAGAAAAACAACCAGAGCAGTCTGAATAGAGATGAATTCCTGTGTCCATATAACTGAAGCTGGCTAAGTCTCAAGATCAAGTCACAATCTGAACAGGAGTAGCTAAAAGCTTCCAGCCTATCTCTCCATTTAGAAATACACTTCCTCACTAATTATTGACCAATCAAAAATCAGGATTTCTCTTCTCCTTTTTTTAAAAAAATACTTAAGACATCCAGGATCTCCATTATCAACAATTTGTTCATAATCAGGTAGTCTAATTAATAAATGTATCATTAATTATGCAGAACTTCTGTCTTTCAGGGTTGTCTTTTTATTTTTTTCTCAAGTTTCAAGTCACTATCACCAATTCTTTATCAAAGACATCCTAAACTCATTATATCAAATATTTTTAAACTTCTTTCTATATTTTTCTTCTTCCAAATTTCACTATTCCTGTCAAAGGCATCACCATCTCACCAATCTCTTAGATTTGCAACATAGATATTATCCTAACCTCTTTACTATCAATTATTCCATATATCCAGTTAATTGCCAAATTTAGTAATTTCTACTTCCATAGCATCTCTTGCATCTATCCCTTTTTCCTTCTCATATTATCCCCATTTTAGTTTATGGCTCTGCCATTTCTTACCTAGATTATTGTAACATAATCCAATTAATCTTCTCTGCTCAGCCCTTTTTCACTCCAACCCATCCTGCTGTCAATATAATTTTCCTTAAAATGCAAATTTGACGGTGTGATTTTTCTACTCAATCAACTCCAGTGACTTCCTAGTGCTTCTAAGATAAAACATAAATGTCTTTGTTTAGACTAAAAACCCTTTACAACTTGGTCCTAGCCACTTTTCTAAACTTTTCCTGCTTGCATCTTGGGATCCTGCCAAACTGGCTTTCTTTTGGATTCCTCACAAGCAGCACTCTATATACTATCTCTGTGGCTTTACACTAACCATCCCTCTTCACCAAGTATTCTTTGAAAATAGGATTGTTTCATTTTTTTCCTTAAATCTCAAATACTTACTACAGTTTCTGGTACTAATTCCTTAATAAATGCTTTTTGATTAACTTAGTTTTCCCTTTCCCTAGAGCCTATAAACTTCTGAATATCCCATAGTATAGATTGGGTTAGAAAAAAATTTTTTTAAAAACTCTAGGTGTAGAGTCTCCTTAAATTCCTTGAGCAGGCTCTACTTACTTTTCTAGTAAGAGAAAGAGAAGATATTATGCATCAGTTCATTCTATTATCATGAGGAAAATTTGCTGGTTACTTCTGAGAGCACAGTCCCACCATTCAACACACTCAAGATATCAAGCAAAACCTCATCAAGAATTTTCTTTTTGTCTTTTCTGGTTTCTATAAACTATTTTAACTGTTTTATATATTTTTTTATATTTTAACTATAAACTATTTTAACTATTTTCTCAGTCCCTCAAGAACTGCCATGACAGAACTATCATAGAATAATGGTTAAAACTCTTATTTTCCAAGCTTCTTTGAATTTTAAAGACACCTAGTTAAAATTTCCATAGCTTCTATAGAAGATGCTTTTGGAACAGGTAGCCCATTTGTAACTCTTTGTCATTAGTTCAGGAGTAACTTTTCCACAAAACAAGCAAATGACCATGCTAAGATGATGGTTATCTTGTTTTCATTAATGGAGGGATGTTTCCCCTGTCATTGAGTTACTTTGCTAAGGAATATAAATAATAGATACTTTTGTCATCACCCTTTCTAGTATCAATGTAGTCTGAACATCAAAAACTTGTCAATGACTAAGCCAATATAAGTAAATATAGACATAAACATAGAAATAGATTTAAATATAGATATAAATTCTTATTTCATATGTGAAAAAAGTATAAAAACAAGACTAAATAATATCTCCTTTAGATAAATCTCACTAATGCTACCTTATTACTATATGTGACTGAATTTGAAGTTTGCCTTTGTTCTCAATACATATAATATCCGTAGGAAATGAATAAACAATGAACTTAAGTGCTAAAACATGAAATGTATGTGGAACAGGTTTTGGAGACTATGACAGTTACATCAGCAGTATCCAAGGAATTTTGATGACATTGGCTAAGCACACAGCAGTCGAAAGTACAAAAAGTAGTTGCTTTCTTTGTAATATATCAGGAGAGTGCGATGCATGCTAACAAGATCTGCCTTATTGATACCTCTGGCTGTGTCGACTTCTTTGTGTGTTAGCATGCTGTTGTCTTTCCCTCTTCTAGAACTGAATAAAAAATGAACAAAACAAAACAAAACAAAACACATCTCTAGACTTCCTTGACTAGCATATATACTTTAGTAATGGGTTGCTGACAGTCTTTGTTATTGGAAAAGATTGCCCTGAACTGGAACATTATTTTGAAGGAGGAAAGTTATTCTCTGCATTGTAACATTAAACAAGTTAGGATATAATTTCTAGATATTTTTACATAATCTTGCGTTATCTAAGTGAGGTAAAATCACCATGAAACTGAATCTAATAGAAAAGATGAAAAGGGACAACAAATTTCACTGGGTAAGAAATATATTATTGTTACAGAATGTAATATTGATGAAAATATATATTTTTAAAAGTTTAAGTGAGTAATTCACAGACCATATCATAAAACATAGGTGGCTAAGAAAAACTGAATGACAACTTGGAAGAAGTGAAGAGATTTTCAGCATAGAGACCAAGAAGCTATGGGGAAAGGGGCAGAGGCAAGAAAGCTCCCAGTCTACTTGAATAAATGTTACTTAGAAACTATAGTCACTTAGTCCTAGAGGACTGCAAAAGGGGAGTTGATCTGTCTTTCCAGTTCAGTGACCTTGGTCATTGGCCTGGCAGATAGGGAAGTTGAAGTAGGTTTTAGATTATTCCCTTCCTGCCAGAATGCCAGGAAGATTTAGAGAAAGGAATAATTATCTGGAGAAATAGTACCCACATCAGATTAACTAAAAGCATCAGACAAATATATTATGGAATTATTAGGTAAAGGGCATTTTGCATGAGAGCTCTGAAGTAGGTCATATAATACATTAATTGTGGGGATTAGAAGTATTGCCAACCTTTTTTGCCAACAAATTTTGTCATTTTGCCAACAAAAGCCCATTTTGTCTAGTTAGTGAAAACATCTACAAATTAGGGTTAATACAGCACATCTCCCTTATAATTATAGGAATGGGTGAGGTGGTCAATATCTATGTCATAGTGCAGTTCATTTAAGGCTTATCAAAGGAGAAGCCTGGGGGTCTGAAGCAAGGAATGGGATGGGAAAGTACTTTTTAAAAGGGAATAGTGTTAGCATAGTAGGACAAATAATGCAGCAAAACCAAGGAGGAGAGAAGAGAGAAAATGCAATGCTGAGCAGCTAATTATAAAGTGTATGGAATACTAGGCCTACAGTCAGAAAGCCTAGAATTCAAAACCTGCTTCAGATACTTAATAGTTACTGACCCTGAATTTATTTATCCATAAAATAGAAAAAAATAATATTTCTTACCTAACAGGGTGGTCATGAGAAACAAGTGATATGATACAAGTGAAATAAGTAATATAATATTTGGAGGCTTTAAAGTGCTACATAAATTGTAGTTATTGCTGTTATTATTCCCCTGGTTGTTACGTGCAACCAATTTGATTATGTTAGATATAATACAATTATGGGTCTTATACCAAATTTATTATAATACCATGAACATAAGGTGATGTAATGGGAAGGGAGTGAAAGAATGAATCAAATAGAATTTTTCACATATGGAAGTTGAGTGGTCATCCTGGAAATTTAAAGTCTTTTTGTGTGAATTCTTATGCTCTGCTGAGAATCCTCCCCCTGAAAAAGAAAACTAACAGGTCATGTCTCATCTACACCTTCACAATGTATCCACTGTACCTGAACCTTTGTGTGGGAGTTGTACTGATCTTTTTCATGTAGATCCAAGAAAGAAAAAGGTAATGTTAAACCAAGTGACCCAGGTACAACTTTTCTGTATATTTAAACTGACATATCAGATTTGGTTTCTTTTCCTTTAGTATACATTCTTCAGAGCTAAGAGAATCTTAAAGTCTCTGTTGACCTTTAACAATATTCTTAAATTCATAGGAAATAAATTATCAAAAAACAACTATTTTTCCATTAGAATTTGCTTTATAATTAGACAAACAAAATGCATTTACATCCTAGAAAATATACGAAAAGTAATTCTATTATGTAAATGAACAAAAGGGAAAGGCAAACTATAAAATTAACCTCACAAAAGGATACTACTACTACTTTCACTTTAGAGTCTATTAATAAATATTTGTATCATATTACATTTATTCATTACGAAAATAGAAATTTTTGCTGGAAACTCCACAACACTGAAAAGATTTCAGTATCCCTTTTGAGGCAATTGATGCCTCCTTGTGCTTCATGCCATCTAAAACTAATCTCTGTTTCTCACTGTGACCTCCAGTCCCCCAGTAATCTACTAGACCATCTTTTCTGCCCTACTTTTTCTTTTATCCTTTCCCAATATTAATTTTTTAGTTAATCAGTTCAACATGGAGTTCAACTCTAGAATCCATTTCCCCATTATCCAATACCACTCATGCCTTGTCAAAACTCAGTCTTAGATTACACCTACTCACCATCAGCCTCCTACACTCAATAATGAGCTGCTCATCGATGTGAACAGGACTCATCTGAAAGTGCAGAATCAGTTCACTGCAAATTCTGTATAACTTATCTTTAAAGGAGCTTCAAGAGAATCTTTTTATATTTCTCTTATATGACATTCCTCACAGTGAATGTTCTGAACCTTATCTCTTCTCCTAGTTTTTTCTATAAAATAATTTTTACCTTACCCATTCATTTCAGTCAAGTTACTGATAAAATAAAGATCATTGTCTATGAAGTCCCTTTTCTTTTCTTTTTTATTAATTTTATAATTATAACATTTTTTGACAGTACATATGCATAGGTAATTTTTTACAACATCATCCCTTATACTCCTTTCTGTTCCAAAGTTTTCCTCTCCTTCCCTCCACCCCCTCCTCTAGATGGCAGGCATTCCCATACATATTAAATATCTTATAGTATATCCTAGATACAATGTATGTGTGCAGAACCGAATTTTATTGTTGTTGTTGCAAAGGAAGAATTGGATTTGGAAGGTAAAAATAATCTGGAGAGAAAAACAAAAACAGTTTACACTCATTTCCCAGTGTTCCTTTTCTGGGTGTAGCTGATTCTGTCCATTATTGATCAATTGGAATTGGATTAGCTCTTCTCTATGTTGAAGATATCCACTTATGAAGTCCCTTTTCTACCATACTTTATTCCTCATTCTTTACTGCCAATGTTAAGAAGCTTCTGATAAGAAGCAAAAAACAAAAAAGGTTTTGGCTTCTAGCCAAGAAAATATAAAGTGCTCCAAAAATCTTAGGGAAACTTTAAGCTTTAATAGTTTATTATTTTTTTAAGTTTTCAAAGTTTAAAACTGCTCTAAATCTTTTATGTTATATTGTGTAGGGACAAGAACTGGACTTGGATTTCATTGTTATGGCAGCTCCAAAGTGAGGAAACTCCCTCTATCAATGCAGCTTGGTAACTACTTTGTAACAATCTTAGAGAATTCCAAGAGCACAGAAAGTAAAGTTTAAGTGATGCCCAGGGTCACTCAGTTAGCATATACCTGAAACAGGATTTGAACTCAGGTCTTACTGAATTCATGGTTTTATTCCTCATGCTTCTATGTTAAAATCTCTTCTTAACCATGACAATAGGATGCTGCTAAAGTAATCTTGCTCAAAACAAAATGCAAGTAAGCACCATGTTATAGCAGGAGGAGAGAGAAAGAGACCAAAAAACTGAGGGAATTGGGAAAGGCTAAATGTTGAAAAAAACTGAGAATTTTAAGAGGTGAAGACAACCAGGCACGGGATACAGTCCATGCAAGAGCCGAAGGCCATCAGATGGAATATTATGCCCAAGGAATAGCAATTAGACTAATTTGGCTGGATCAAAGAATGCACAAACTAGAATGATATATGATATAATATAAAAAGATAGCCAGATGTTGCAGTAGATAAAACTCCAGGTCTAGAATCAGGAAGATCTCCATTCTAGTCTCAGACACTTACTAGACTGTGACCTGGAACAAGTTCTTTAATACTGTTTGCCTTCTTATTTTTAAAATAATATAGAAATAGTAAATCACCCCAGTATCTTTAAAAAAAAAAACACAGGATCACCAAAATTTGGACATGATTAAAATAATTCAATAACAACAACAAAATGGAAAGATAGAATTTAGACTATGAAGAAAAAGCAGAGAATAGAAGCAGATAATTCATTAAAAAAAATCTTGTTAAAAGGTTATAAGGAATTGAACTAAAGAGGTAGTCTTATGAGCAGATCATTATAGAAACACAAACTTCAAATTAAATAGTTTAAATCATTTACTCTGCTCTTTTTTCACAGCAGCTTTTGAATTAAGAATCAAACTGGACTCCCTTTTCATCATCTTTTGCTTTTGGCTATCTTTAAAAGTTTCTGAATTTTATGAAAAAAGAAAAACAAAGAAACTCTTTTCCATTTGAAAACTCCTTCAAGGCTAGCATATATCCTCTCAAGTGAAAGCATACTTGTTTAGAAGTTGATGTATCATAGTCTCTTGTAAATTGAAAATTGTTTAATCTATTATTTTGATTTTCCTCTATAATTTTCTGTGTCTGAAAACTACTGTCAAATGATAGCCTTCTCCAGAGGCAATGATCACCAAATGGGAAATGCTGTCTGTCTGTCCTAAAACACATTTACTATTGATTCTTCAAATGGAAAAGAATCTGCAATAAACACAGGGGAATCAAGACAGACTTTAGACTCAGCAGTAAATGCAAGGAGAACCAGTGGCCTAGAAATGTTTTTAAACTGCTTGGAAATTATAGTGTCTCGTAAAAGGCTGGGAATCCACTATTTGTTAGTGAACTCAATCTGTAACATGGAAGCTGTCAAACCACTAGTTCTTTGTGCTAGTTGTTACACTTTGTAAATTAGGACTGTGGGATTACATGGTCTACAACAGCTCACAGTATCTCTCTCCTTGTGATAACTATCAAGCAATACAGTCAAATATAATATATAAGGGGTGTGTGTGTGTGTGTGTGTGTGTGTGTGTGTATGTTTTAACTTTTCTCTCTCCTTTTGTTTCCCAGTTCTGCTGTACAATGGCTTTCAACTCAGAAAGGTTACTTCTTGTAATCACTAGACAAATGTGGAGGCTTTCTGGGACGATAACTGAAGATGAGTCTCTTTTCTTTTAAAAAGCAGGTAAAAGAGGTTAAGGAAACAATCATTTAAGTGGCAAGGCTTTCTTAAGTGCCTTTTTCTAGTTATAGGGCCAGAATCCATACCAGCACCTATGACCTCAACTCATTCAAATGTTTTAGGACCTGTGCCCACAGGCTTTCAAGGGAGCTCATCCAACCCACTGAATAAATTAAAAGTGAGTGTAAATTGTTGCATTCTAATGGGTAGGTTAGAACTAAGGACCTTAGGAGTAGGTGAGATTGATTTGTTCACTTCTCCATTAGACACTGAAAGTTATTTGGTATGTCCTCCCACTTCTGATGCACTTACCTTATTTTGGCCTGGTATATATAAATAGATTTTCCACATCTGTAAAATGAAGTTGGAGAGAAAAGCATTAGATAGACTCTGAGGTCACTGTGAGCTCTAGTGCTATGTTTCTTTAATCCTTACAAGCAAAATTAAACTAAAACTTTCTCCAATTATGTACTTTCTCCTTTGCCTTTGCCTACAGCCAATCCACTTATTACACCATTTGTAACACTATCCTTTGAGTAGTTTCTATTGCCCTTTCTCTTACCATGCTTTATTGCTAGATTTCCTCTAATTGACTTAATACCCTAGTACAGGCAGCTATAAGTTGTTTTTGTAAGTTCTGCATATCATCATCTGTTCTGCCTTTTCTTGAGATTGTAAACCCAATTGTCATTTAAGAAATGTTGACCAGAGAATAACTGTGATTAAGAGGCAATATAGCCTATACAATATGTTTCCACTGATCCAAATGGCATTTACCAAAAATATTAACTATACTCAAGAAATCAGAGAATACTTAAATATAAAAACAAAGCTGATGAACACTTTAAGTCTTTTTCTTTGGGCATCAAGACATCCATTTGTAATAAACTGTTATTGATTTACTGGATTGTAAATTCAATGTGAACCAACAGTATAATGCAACTGCACCACCAGTATCCAGTCCACCCCCAAAAAAGCTCGTACAATAATACTTTAAATTAATCTGTTATCTCCTCAAGCTGGGTATTTCCTCTACTTTTACAAATCACTGTGAACCTATGCTTTTTTTTAGACTGAACATTTCTATGATTCTATTCTTTCTCAAATATCTCTAGGACACTGAAGACTATTTTCTGTTCCTTCAAATATTTTGAGCTTCTAATGCAACACTTTGATTGTTCATTTTTTTATTCTTCATTCTCATTATATTATCAAACATTCCAAATTAATGACCATTTTATGCAATTTCTTATATGTACATTACGGATGGCAATCTGCTATAATTTTTGCTCAAACCTATCAAGTGACTTTCTGTTGCCATTTGCTTCACCTGAAATTTTCATTCTTATAAATTAAAATTACTTTTCATTTATTTTCACATTTTTACTTAACTTAGCTGAAATTGTTGTTTCTCAATTCCCTCCTTTCTTCTAGTAGAATGTAAACTTCATGAAAGCAATAATCTGATGAACTGAATTGAATAGTCATTTAACTTTTATGAGTTTTAGTTTCTTCCTCTATAGAAAAAAAGCATTTTTACTCTTTAAGTTCTAATTCTCTGTAATCTTATGAAAGTCCTCCCAAGAACATACTCCCAATCTTCACATTGTAATTATTGGGAATGCTTCTATGGTTTCATCATTATAAAAGTATTTGTTAGTTGTTAAGATTTATAAAAGTATATCAATAGAATAAAGTAGATAAACAAAATCAAACTAGTGGCCCAATAGTAACAATTCTCTGTTTGATAAACACATATCACTAAGGGAAATAATCTCTATTTGACAAGAGTTGCTAGGGAAACTGGAAAGTAGTTTGTCATAAAATAGATTTATATCAGCATCTTACACCATAAAAAAATTATAATTTCCAAATGAATAAACAATATGAGTTAAAAAGTCAATCTTTTTTTTTCCTCTCCCTGAGGCTGGGGTTAAGTGACTTGCCCAGGGTCACACAGCTAAGAAGTGTTAAGTGTCTGAGACCAGATTTGAACTCGGGTCCTCCTGAATTCAAGGCTGGTGCTCTATCCACTGAGCCACCTAGCTGCCCCCTTAAAAGTCAATCATTTTTAAAGGGGAAAATAAAAGATGTCTTTCACAATTATAATTGGAGGTGAAATCCATAACCAAACAATGGAGAATAAACTCAATGAAAGTAGGCTAAGAAGAGAATCTGCTAAATGGGGATTTTTTTTTATCAGATATCTCTGATAAAAGTACGTTTTCCAAAATATGTAGGTAATTGACAAAAATATATAACTGGTATTCATTCCCAATAAATATCTAAGGATACAAAGATCCCCCGAAAAGACAATAAAAGTTATGAAAAAAAGTTTCAATTTAGTAATAAGAAAAATTCATTTTAAAATAACTTTGAGGTTTCAGCCCAGAACTACCACCTTGCAAATAAATATAGAAATATTAATGTTAAAGGGATTGTGGGAAGACAGGCCCACTGATGTACTATTGGTTGAAAAATTAATTTGGAATTATATAAGAAGATTTATAAAACTATTCATAACCCAAGGAGTTTGAAGATAGAAAGATTTTCTATATACTAGACTAGATTCATAACAACACTTTTCATAATAGCAAAAAACTGGAAACAAAGTGGGTGTCCATTAATTGGGAAATGGCTAAACAAATTGTAGTTTGAGAACAAATATAATCTAACTAAAGGAAACAAAGCACAAGGGAAGATATATATCCAATGATATAGAATAAATAAACCAAAAAAAGATTGAAAACATGCACAAATACACTAATGTAAATGAAAACAGGCATCTGCAACTCCAAGATCTCTCCTCTGCCCTAGTCCATCACTTATCAAATGACAAATCAAATTGCTAAGAGACTAGTAGGAACAAACACCTTGGGGAATCTTCCTATTTCATCCAACTCCCCCTGCCCCTTTCCACCTATTACCTAGATTCTAGGAGAAACTAGAAGGCCCATCAAAGCAAGAATTATGGAATCTTTATCTTCAACCTTCTTTTTACTCCTTTTTCCTCCCACACAGAACCCCATAAAACTTAGAGCACTAAATGAGGTCCACTCTAAAATTTGTATCTAGTATCTTCCCAATAGCTGGCTTTGTCTCTCCACTCTTCTTCTCCCAACCTGAGCAGGCATGTCCACTCTCTTCCCTTTGATGACCAGGAAATCATCAACCATAGTCCATTCAGTAAAGTAGAGAATCAAATCATCTGATCTTTCAATAAGTCCTATCACCATACTTTCAAGGCTTTCAGATACTCTCATCCCATCTATTTTTGTTCTATAGCCAAGCCATCCTTTTATTTTTAATCTGTGTATATGAGGGAAAATGAGAAATGAGAGAGAGAGAAAGAGAGATGGGGTGGGGAGAGAAAGAAAAAAAGGAAAAAAAGGGAAAAACAGAGAAAAGGCATTTAGGGTTAGAGAATACCACCCGAGCATGGATTGAAGTAGGGAAGAAAAAGGATAAAAGAAGTAGAGAGTGATCTAGAAGAAACAATGATGGCCAAAAAAAAAAAATGCCAGAGCTAGAGGTTTATTTTGTGACCATTAACACAATAATATTATGATCAGGTAAATTAAATCATTAGATGTATTTCATCTAATACCCACTCTCTTGGCTATGATGAGGTGGTATTTGGGGTAGGGAGGAAAAAAAGTTTATAATCTGATATCCAAATAAGATTATGGTAATTATTTACAAAGAGTATTACTGAGTTGGAGAAGTAAACTTTCATGAACTTTCCTGATATTTTCCATTCTTGATGGAAGATAGCAGTACCCTTCCTAGTGCAAAGTCATAAGATATGGCTTTTAAACATTGAGAAGGAAGAAGAAAGAAGAAAATATAGAGAAAGTACAAGATATATGCTTGCAACTCAATCCCAGCTTTCTCAAAAAGTAGCTGAGTATTATACAAAGATGCACCATCCTAATGCAGAAGGAAGAAACAATTAACTAAAGTGAAATTCAAACACATGGAGGTGATGACAGCCTGGTCCAAGTCCAGCCCATTCTTTGCTTTAAGGGCTTAGAAAAAGCTCTTACTTCTGTAAGTCTTTCTTCTGTTTTACTCTGAAATGGTATTGCAAAACTAGATAAGTGGTAGGACCTCTGATAAAAGATAAGAAAGAAACATAGGGATAGGGACAGAACCTGTGATATTATTGGTATAAAGCACTTCCAGATAAGAAAACTCCCTCTCTCAAAGAAGATAATCATCTTTTTTTCAAATCATAATATTAAATAGTTTACTTGCCAAGAGTTACAAAGCCAGTATTTTAGAGGAAGAGCTTGAATTCAAGAATCCTTAACTTTGAGGCCACAGTAAAATCCCAAATTTGTTTCACACTAAATTCATGTGGTCCTTGAGCTTAGAAAAGCATCTAGAGGAATTATGTTCCAGACATGAAATCCTTCTATGAATCAAATTTTCCCCATTGCTGCCTTACTGCTCATTGTGAGAGCTACACCTTACTGCATAGTCATCATTATATGTATCAAGATTTGGACTCACTAAAGTTCATTTGGTTTCTTCTGGAGGAGGTTCTCAGAATATGTGTCTAGTTTCTTTCCACCATTAGTTCTTTGATTTTATTTAATTTTTATTTAATTTTATTTTATTTCCTAGGGTTAACTGTGGTTGTAATAACCTATATGAACTCCTTGGTGTTTTCAGAGGAATAGCTGTTGGATAACCTCTGTGATTCATAACTCATTTATTTTCAGAGTTGACATGTACATCACACCATCTTACCAAACTAATGGTTTATACACACATGTATCATAATGCTGGCATACTATGCTACAGAATAAATGAAGGGATGACACATAGGACTTTTCAGGTTTATTTTTCTTTTTTCAATTTTGAGCAATATTCCCCTATTCTGTCCCTCAATATCAGGAAAAATCTAGTGGGATTATTGGAAAGGTACAGTCCTCTATTTGCTTCTATTGCCTTTCTGCTTCCATATTACTGATTCTGTTAATATACTGATTTCAAGGAAAAACCTCTGTGTGTATTTGTGTATGCATATAAATGAGAGTGCTTTATGTGTGTGAGAAAAATACAAAGACAGAGAGCTAGAAATACAGAGATAGGCAAAATCCACTAAAAATGATCTATATCAAAGATTTTTAAATCCTAAATCCATAACTCATAGAATATATCTAAATATAAAAATTATCCAGTGGAAGATGGAGAATATAAAAGGGTCTTCAAGCCAAGGAAGAGCTGAAATCAATTTCAATTGGGAGATAATTATTAAATATACATTCAGGATGAGCATTTACACCAGCAAGCTATATATGTTACCGTTTTGTTGATTGTCTAGACTTAAGAATGTTATGGAGAAAATGATAATGATAAAGATTAAATTTGCAAGCCTGTTCTTTCTCTTTCAACCCACTTCTGTAATGTTCTCTTTTGGGTTTTCTTGGGGTATCTGGGAACAGTTTTTGTCTCAGTTCAATAATCACCACATGAGTACAGCCAAGTCAAAATCCTTTATTGTCTCTTTTAAAATCTTGTCTCCTTCACTTGGGGTTTGGCTAGTTTTCTAAGGGACTTCCGGAGTTTGGGTTTCAGTGGAGAAGCGAAGGAGGAGAGCCTGCCACCAAGGTGGTGTGAGATGGGATCAATCTGTCTGAGTCTAAGGGTTTGTGCTCCAGCCTTCAGCCTCCAGCCTTCTGTCCACTTGTCTCCGAATCTCTGAATCTCCCTGGCTGAGGCTTCTAGTTATATACTACCCACTGGCTACAAATCAATCATTATATCACTAGGAAACCAATATTTGTTGTAGGATTAAATCAATGCTAAACTAGATTTAACCATTGTCTCCTCAATTCCACTTAGTACCTTTTCAAGTTCTGGCCCATAACATTTCCTTGTGGGATTAAATCAATCATACTGAACCATGCCAACCATTGTCTCTATCAATTCCATTGACTTCATACCTTATAAGAATCATTTATTTCAAGTTCAGAGTTCTGGCCCAAAACACACTTCCATCCCTCAGGATCAGTAGTTAAACATTTATGTGCACATGACTGGAAGAATGGCAATAGAAAATTTCCAAAAAGCCTTTGATATTTTAAATTTTTATCATTAGTAATTTGTGTTAATTTTATGTAGAGAAATATACTTCCACCTACAATAGTGAAAAGTTATATACTTGAATAAACTGAAGGTGTCATGAGAGAAAAGAGAAACAGAATAAAAAGAAAAAGAAAAGTGAACAAGGCATGTATTGATTTATAATCAGTTTTCATAGTACTATCTCTGGATTGCCCTGGTTTACTGAATCACTAAGAACCAAGTCGTTCATAGCTGTTACTGTGCACAATATATTTCTGGTTCTGCTTCTTTTACGCAGTATCAGTTCATGTAAATCTTTCTAGGCCTTTCTAAAAATCAACTTGTTCATCACTTTTAATAGAACAACAATATTCCATTACTTTCATATATAATAACTTATTCAGTCATTACTTACTTGATGAGCATCTATCTATTCATTTTCTAATTCTTTGACACCACAAAAAAGAGCTACTACAAATATTTTTGCACATGTTATTTCTCTTTTTTTCAAAGATGGTGGCCTATAGTTATATAATATTATATATATATTGTCCAACTCCATTGATGTAGGATTTAATAGTTCATAAATATTTTTCCTATCTTTTTTGGGGGTGAAAGGAGTTTTTGTTACAAGATGTGATTTTCTGTAGAGGAAAGGATTTGCTCTATTCATATATAAAGGTAAAGCAAAATCAAAAGATATCAATACATTTTTATTAAAAGAAAGTACACAGGAGAATATATATAATGACAATCCTAAGAAATATTTTAAGACCATAATTAATATCATTTGGATTTTTTTGTTTTATTATAAACTCTGAGGAACATTGTGGGGGAATGTGAAAACCCTTGGGGATTTCAGAATGAAAGCAGTCATAGCAAGCCAAAGCATTATCTCTGTGTCAATAAGAAGGTTTTATTATGCATTTTCTACATTTCCAAAAAAGGACTTATTTTTTTTTCCTGTTAAGTCCTGTTCTATTGCCTTACTGTGGCATGGAATATAGAGAACCATATCAAATGAGCACAAACTCTCCCATGGCTATGAAACTATATTGGACTGGCTCAAAATCTATAAAGCATTCACACACATTTCCTAGCTCTACTACAATCTGTTTGACCTTACCTTGCAATCTCCAAATCTGCTTTTTGTCCACATTATGTTTTCTAATAGCTCTATAAACTTGAGGTATTATTACCTCTTATTACCCCTTAACCAAAACAACCCTCTCCAAATTTACTAACAATCTCTTAATTGCCAAATTCTAATTGCTTTTTCTCAATCCTGAAGCCGCTGATGCTGTCAATCAACCTCTTCTTCTTCTCCCCAGATTTTTGGTATACCATTGTTCTATTATCTGTCTAATCACTCTTTCTCAGGCTCCTTTTTTGATTCTTATCTGGATTATCCATATTAATTATGGTATCCATCCCATCAGATTGTGTTTTATGCCTTCTCTTCTTCTCTCTATAAACTTTTACTTCATGATCTCCTTTGCTTCCATGAATTTAAGTAGCATCTCTTTGTTGATGGTTTTCAAATCTATTTCTGGAGTTCTAATTTGTCTGCTGACCTTCACCCTCACATCTCCAGCTTACTATTGAATATCTCAAACCCAACATCCAATAGATATCTGAAACTCAACATGTGCAAAATGGAACTATTTTATTTCCCCCCACCAAAACCTCTCCTACCCATCTAAACTTCCCTGTCAAGGGCATCAGCATTCTGCCATCCCTTAAACTTACAAAGTACATGTCATTCTTGAATCTTCATTCTTTTACTCTCCATACCTAATCTGTCTTGAAGGCTTGTCAATATTACTTTTTAATATATATCTATTATGCTTTCTGTCTTTTTATAGGGTTACCAACTTGGGGCAAACACCTCATCTCTTCTTGCTTGGACTATTGCAATAGCTTATTGATTGGTCCATCTATCATTAATCTCATCTCACTTCAGTCCTGTATCCTTCACTCATCTGTCAAAGGGATCTTTCTATATAGTTCTTCTCTGACTATGTCATACCTCCTCTATTCCATAAACTCCAATGGCTCCAATAACCTCCATCATCAAATATAAAATCCTCAATTTGGCATTTAAAGCCATTCATAACTTGCCCTCCCCTCATAGACATATATTTCCAATTTTATATCTTATATTTACTTTTCAATCCAGTGACACTGGTTTCTTTGCTGTTCCTTGAAGAAATTCCTTTTCCTGATGTCAGATGCTTTCCCTGGCTATCTCCTCCAAACCCTCATCATCTCTACTTCCTGGCTTCCCTGGAAGTTTTCAAGTCCCAGGAAGTGTTTACAATGCTTCTTAATTCTAGTGCCTCCCCTCCATTGATGATTTTCAATATATCCTGTACAGTATGACTTATTCCTATATACTTATTTGCCTGTTGTCTTATATTGTGAATTACTCGTGGGCAAGAATAATCTTTTTTTGCTTTCTTTTGTTTCTCCTGTGCTTACCATAGTGCCTGCCACATAATAGTAAATTGGTGTTTATTGACTGAGACCTTTCTATGATTCAATTTCTTCATTGGGAAAATAAATCTCATTTAACTTTAAATCCAGTGTTCCTAGACACTGGATTAGTAAATGTTAAACAACTGGCTCTCTGAAATAAGAAAAGCAACAACCAGACATTTTAGGACTTTAATCTTCATTATTAACATTTTCTCCTTCACTTCACTAAATCTTGTTAATTAACATAATATTCCAAGCCCTCATTTGTTGTAATTGTCAATTTCTGAAGTATAAACACTGACATTGAAAATTATACAATTGGATCTGAGTTTAAGCTAGTTTCAGCTCACAAACAGTTCTTTTTATACTTCAAGTATGGTCCCCCATCTATCTACAAAAAGGATTTGAGTACCTTTGCAATAGATATAGGGAAGGTGAAAGATTCCTTCTTGTCCTTGAGGACCTCACAATTTAATGAGGGCGGTCATAGGTAAATAAATATATTCAAGCAAGCTATAATAAATTGGAAATAATTGATGAAAGGAAGGCACCAGAATTAAAAAGAAATACTTCCTATAGAAGAGATAATTTTAGCTATAATTTGAAAGAAGGGAGAAGGACAAAAGGAAGATGCTGATTGCCATCATCACCAATAAAAGACACTAGTATGGTCCAAGAACTGTTGGGAATTCAGTGTGTGTTCTCATTGTGTGGAGTAAGATATGGTGGAAAACTTACAAATTAGGCACATATTGATCAGAGACTACTAGCTAACATAAACCAGACCTATAGGCCCCAGTCACGTGAAGGCCTATGCTACAATTCCTTTGCCCAGAGAAGAAGAGCTTATAAATCACTTTGACGGCTGCATTCCACTGACCAAATATGACCAATCACAACCTATGGAGGGTGGGATTTTGGAGGTTCTTTGTCTGAAATGTATAAAAGTTGTGAACATCTTCAAGAGAGTGTTCCTCTCCTGCTGTAAATCTGGCTCACAGACCAGGATGGGGTCTACTTCTCGAGATTCTAATAAATAATTCTGCTTTTCTATGAGTGATCTCTGAGTAGTCATTTTCGGACAGGATTTTCTATCCCTCACATCATCAAATAAAATTTTCAAAGAAATAGAATCCAAACTCTTAGAGACTGAAGTAGAAGTAGGGCATTTTATTGACAGCCTGTGCCCTTAACAGGTTAGTAAGTTAGTACATCTCTTTTAAAGTTTTCAATTAGGAATATTAAACATTTAAAATCTTCTCCTCACAAATATGCTAATTTAAATGTACATAGGTACCCCCAGAGGGAACAATGCATCTTTTATAATTGGTAACACTAGAGACTCTACTATGAGCCATATGTTAAGATTGGTTGATAGTATCAGAAACTTTGGGTTATCTTCCAAAAGGAAAAAAAATGAAGTAAATCTATAATTAATTACTTCTTAGCCCTGCTGTAGGATGACAAAGTTTCAAATTTGTTTTAGGTTCATTTACATGTCCATGTGCCTGGGTGTTAGTTCACATCACTACAACAGTAGTAAAACATGTTATTTATATTCTTCTATCAAAAATAATGACAACAGCTTACATTTACATAGCAATTTAAGGTTTGCAAAATGTTTCCACATACACATTATCATTTGATCCTCACAACATTCTAATATGATGTTAAGCTCTTTGTCCTCAGAGGTTTCTCTGAGAACTAGCATAAATAATACAGAGAGGGATATTTTCAACATTAGTATTGCATTGCTCCCTGTAATTTGGTGATGCATAAGAAGAAAAAATGCTCTTAACAAAAATTCTGAACCCTTAAATAAAATTTTTATAAGTGGTAGGCACTGTATGCAGAAAAATTCTAGATTTGGCTCTTCAAAATGAATTGTAAATAATTTAAATTTGCTGTAAATAACTTAAATTTATATACTTCTTTAATGAATTAACAATGCCTGTCTCAACAGATTCTTAAGTAGTCACTAGAGGATTACATTCAGAGGTCAGACAATACACAGAAGTTTGCCTATGACAAGATTGCTCACTTACCATCAAAATCAACATTTAATGAATCTGATGCAATGTTCAAAGAGTTCCAAGCTTCTCTGAGGCTGAATGAAAGAGAATATGTGGGAAAAGATCTTTAAACAGAAGAAATAAGAAAATCTATAAACCTGTGCATTTATGGAGAAGAGGTGTATTGAGCTGAAAATGGTGAGATCAACAGTAAGCTTCTACTTGCAAGAAATATTATTTTTAATAATAGCTTTTTATTTTCAATATTTATGCAAAGATAGTTTTCAACATTCACCATCACAAAACCTTGTATTCCAAATGTTTTTTCTCCTCCCTTCCCTCTACCTTCCTCTACATAGCAAGTAATCCAATATATATTAAACATGTGCAATTCTTCTATATATATTTCCACAATATTCATATTTTCCATGAAGGTGCCAGAGACTTTTCTAAGAAACCATGTTGAACTATTTCACTTTTCTGTTCAAGAAACAGAAATGGCTCTTTACTGTTTCTATCATCAAGTATAAAATCCTCTGTTTAGCTCTTAAGGTCTCTCCCAGTGTAGCCTTCCAGTCTTATATGTACCTTCCCTGATCCACCCAGTTTCTAGCATTCACATTTCATTGCCACTATTTTGTATTCTAACAATTGTCAGAAGCATATATTGACTTCTCTACAGAATATAAGTTCTACCAGGGCAGGAATTGTTTCATTTTGGTTTTGTATCTCAGATGTCTAAAACAAATGCATGGGATGTAGTAGAAAGTCAATAAATTTCTTGTTGATTAATTTACAATAATAAGTTTACCATTATGATATGGCCAATCAAAACATCCAATATGTCACAAAATCTTCGAAGTCAAAAGCACAAAGCAATCAAACAATGCAGAATAAAGCAGGAACTACAAATTAGGAAAGAAACCAATGTCTAATTGCGAGGTTATTCCTGCAGACAGCACCAAAACCAATAGCTTTGTTCTCTGATATATCTGCATGGCAGCTTATTTTGCTTCTGACAGTGAGGTAATCAACATTCTGCCTGAGGCATAACTAGGTGTTCCTCCTGTGCCACTCTGTGCACTCAGTAGGGAGGCTTATAACAAAAGCTGACTAGCACTAGGATATAATGGGTTGCATAAAGGCTTTTGAATGGCAGCATGGTGGGAGTGCACGTTTACCTAGGTAGTAATTGTTCTGAGCAATGCAAAGGGTAGTTGGTTTATAGTAATTGAGTCAATGAGCCAAGTCACTTTGCATTTACATATCATGTTCACTTATGTCTTTAGCTCAGGCCAGCCCAAGTAATGACTCAAAGACTCAAGCTGTTTATTACACAAGTGATTGTAAATGAAACCTCAGTACTGTAAATGTTACTTACCAACCTTTGGCATCACCTATCAGAAAGCTCCTTTGCATCAGTTTTTCTCTTCAGGTCTTTTTTTTTTTTTAATACCTAGAATATTGTAAAGATGTATCCCCTGCTTCGCTCCAATTCTTTTCAATGAAAATTCCTTCATTCAGCAATGAAATCATGTTTCTCCATTGAATTCTGAATGTTAAAGAAAACAGAATATAGACCAGACTTTGTGCTTGACTTCTAAAGAGACTTTCTTAAGAGGAACTTAAGTACTCCATGTTTCTCTGTGCAGCTGGTTTCCTTCAGAGTTAACAGTTCCTGTGGTAAGAAATAGGTATCCCCAAAGAGTTCTGCATGGTGAATTGTTGACACAAGGCGGAGATGAAGGAGATTGATGGAATAACAAATTATCATTTGAGTAGATGGAGAGGAAAGAATACCAGGTTTCCTCTGAAAATAAAACTTTATTGTTTAGGAGGAAACATTTCAGTACTTTAAATGAAAGTCTTTTGTTTATTTGTTGAACTTTGCTTAAGGACAGAAGAGTTGTCAAAAGTATAGCTTCCTGAATTCTACAAAAAGAGAACATTTTTTTTTTTGCATTTCACAATTTGCTCCATCAATATAGCATAAAGAAAAGAGGCTTGACTCTGAAGTCAGAGGACCTGGTTTTAAATGTTACTTTCAATTACAGGATCTGTCTGACCTTAGACAAGAGTATGGGTCTCAGTTTCCTTATCCATAAAATAAGTAAGTCAGGTAAATGGCCTCTAGTTCCAGCTCTAATTCTTTGATCTTTGTAGAAGGCAATCTGATTGAGTTTTCTTTTCTTTTTTTTTTTCCCAAAAAAGAACAGATTTTTTTAAACTTTCTTTAATGATAATTTCATCCTTTTTTTGTCTGATTTTCACTTAATAGGGAGGAATGAGTTCCCAGGCTAGAAAAGATGACAAGCTTTGTAGGAAGTAATCACTTGTTCCTAGAGTTTGTGATAAAAAAAAAAAATACAGTTTTCTATGCACCTAAAATTTTTTGAGTAGGAAAGAGTTCTTAAGGAGAAAAGGAAAAGCAGATAGAATCCCAGTGACAAATTATTCAGGGGAAAGCACACCAGCAGAAGTGGGAAAAACCTCTCAAACATTAGATTTGGAAGAGACAAAAGGAAATAATTATAATGTAAAGGAAAAATAAAAGTTGTAGAAAAAGCCCATTGTGGACCCACAGGAAACATACTAGCTAATTCAGATTTTTTTCTTAAACATGTGCCAAAGGTAGAAGCAAATACAGGCATCAGGATAAATATTATTATGCTTTCCTCTTGAAAAAAAAAATAGTGTCAAGAGTGTTCTGTAATATTCCTGTGAATTTTCATCCTTGGGATCTCTTTCAGGAGATGTTTGGTAAATTCTTTCAACTTCAATTTTACCCTCTAGTTCTAGAATATCGTTTTCCTTGATAAGTTCTTGCAATATGAGAGCTAGGTTCTTTTTTGCATCATGGCTTTCAAGTAGTTGAATAATTTTTAAATTTTCTCTCTTGTACCTACTTTCCAGGTAAATTGCTTTTCCAGTGAGATATTTCACATTTTGTTCCCCCCCCCATTTTTTTAGTTTTGTTTTATTGTCTCTTGATTTCTTATAAAGTCATTAGTTTCCACTGGCTCAATTTTATTTTAAATAATTATTTCCCTCAGCGAGCTTTACTACCTCCTTTCATATTTGGCCGATTTTGTTTTACAAAACATTCTTCTCATTAATTTTTTGTATTTCCTTTTGCATCACTTTCATTTCTCTTCCCAATTTTTTCCCTCTACCTCTGTTACTTGATTTTCAAAATTCCTTTTGAGCTCTTTCATGGCCTAAGACAAATTCTTATTTTTCTTGGAAGTTATAGATCTAGAAACTTTGATGTTGTTATCATTTCCTGAGGGTGTGTTTTGATCTTCCTCACCACCATTGTAATTTTATATGATCAGAACCTTTTTATGTTGTTTTCTTATTCTTCCATCTTATTACTTGGTTTTTAACTCTTTGTTAAACTAGAACTCTACTTTCCAGGTGCATGCTGCAATGTTCCAAGTTTCTAGGGTTTTATACATCTGTTTTCAGAGATCCTTCTAGCAACCTGTAAGATTTTAGTTCTTCCAAAGATGGCATGATCTAATGAGAAGTGTACTTACCACTCTCCTGGTGTATGATCTGGTCTATGAATGACCAAAAGTATTCTTTGCTGCCCTGGAGTTGTGAGGAGGGTCTTTGATCCACTCTGGCTATAACTTCTAGTGCAAACATAACAAAATCCAGTCTAAATACTAGCAAAGAGACCCCTCTAATCTTTCTGACCCCCTCTTTAACCCCTTGTTTTCTGTTGGCTGAGACCTCCAGAAACCCCTGCTACTTCTGCTACAGCTACCACCTCTGCTGATTGAATGGCTCCCAAGGCCCATTACAGTTACCTGGGGTTCCCCTCATACCATAGTGCCACAGACCTTTTCTGATAACCTTCCAAATCACTCTTGATGTCTATGGGCTGAAAGAGCTACAAATTATTGCTGTTGTTATTGATTCAGAGGGTACAAGGTCTGATCCTCAAGCTCCTAAGCTTTGCTAGAACTGGAACTCTGCTGATGTAATCTGTGCCAAACTTCACTATAACTTCTTCCTGTTGACCTTCTAAGTTGTCTTTGACTGGAAAATTGTTCTACTCCATTTTTTTGTAGGTTCCAACACTCTAAAATTTGACTTAAGTGGAGAGATGTGGATTAGTTGCCAAAGGCAGTCAGATTCATGGTCAGACACAAAGAGTAGTCTGTTAATGGTTCAACATCTACTTTGTAAGAGATCTCTAATGGCAACAAGATTATATGATAATCAATTCTTATGGAAGTGGCTCTCTTCAATGAGATGATTCAAACCAGTTCCAATTGTTTAGTGATTAAGAGAGCCATCTACACCCAGAAAGAAGAGTGTGGGAACTGAGTGTGATTCACAACATAGAATTTTCACTCTTTTTGTTGATGTTTGCTTGCATTTATTTTGTTTCTCTCTTTCTTTTGTTTTTACAGGTTTTTATTTTATTTTATTTTTCTTGTGTGGCATAATAATTGTATAAATATGTATGCATATATTGGGTTTAACAGATATTTCTACCATGTTTAATATATATTGGACTACTTGCCATTTAGGGGAAGGCATGGGGGAATGAGGGGAAATTGGAACAAAAGGTTTTTTAATGGCTAATGTTGAAAAATTGCCCATGCATATGTTCTAAAAAATAAAAAGCTTTAACAAATAATAATAATAAAAAGGAGGTCTCTAGTGATGTATCCCTAGGATTCTGTGAGACTCAAAGTCAGGTCTCCTGAATCTCACTGCACTGCACCCATCTCATTACAATGTCAAATTTTAATTAGCCTAATTCATAAAATCTCAGAGATGAGAAAAAGAGAAAAAACAAAAACTTAGCATTTGAAAAATAAAGGAGCCAAGACCTTCCAGTTGCTAATGGAGATCACAAAATGCCAGAACTATTGTTTTCTCAAGAGAAGTGTGAATTGATTTTGTGTGAACACAAGTGATTATAAGCTGTCAAACAGAACCACTTTTGGAGACCCTCTGACTTCTTATATCCAGGAATTTCCACCTTCCTGGCCACACTGCTTCATTAGATAATTGAGGTTACTCTCTGTGGTTCCTGGTGTTACTTATATCCTGTGGTCTTACACTGCTCTGATCTTCAATGGAGTATAAGAGACACTGAAATTATCTAATTGACCTTAAAAGAATTTTTTTTACCTCATCCTCCTAAAATAAAGGCCCTTTATTAATCCATAAAGGCAAAGGAAACTGGAGAGGGTTCATAAAACTGAAAAGATAGGAAAGATTCTGAAAGCTGGGGGAATTTATTAGTACTACTTCAGAATGAAAATTCATAGTAGCAATAATCACTTTCTATTGGCCATTCTCTCTCCTATTATTGATGTTTTATCAAAGCTTGTTAATAGAAAAAGTATAAGAAGAGTTGGGAGTTGGTATAAGAAATAGTAGGATCTGTTCTGGGCCAGGCCAGATTTGGATTTGAGAGTTTTTGTAGAGTATCTTCTGGTAAGGTCAAATTTCTTCTCATATATATGTCTCTCAATAGTGCCTAACTGGGAAAAATTGCTCTTCTGCCCATGGGCAGTATGATTATGTCATTTTGACACAGTGCCTTGATTGAGGTAAGTGTTTTCCACTGGGAAGGCCTGTCAAACCTTTTTTCTAAATAAAGTAGTCTGAATAAATATTTCCTAATACTCTCAGCGTCAAAGCAGGAGCAGAGAAGTACACTGACATATTGTTTACAACCTCCTTTCCTGCTACTTGTCCTTCATTCACTCTATTCCAGCCTCACAAAAGTACATGTTTATGCATGATCTGCACATGTGTGCAATGAAGCCACTAATCTGTCTTTCCCCATGTTAACCAAGTAGATTCTGAAAAAAGGCAATATTGTATGGTAGAAAATGTTTGAGATATGTGAGTTAGGAAGCCTAAGTTTAAATTTTACCTGTAACACATATTAGTTGTGTCATTGTTTAGTCATTTTTCAGTCATGTCTAATTCTTTGTGACATGTTTGGGGTTATTCTTGGCAAAGATACTGGAGTGGTCTGCTATTTCCATTTTAATTATTAGTTATGTGACTATTTAAATTATATAATTTCTCTGAGCCTTAGTTCCCTCATTCTATATGTAAAATAGTGCTAGTAAGTCCCATAGAATACCCACTTGGCAAATCAAATGAGGTGTTTATGCAAAATTCCTTACAAACCTTAAGGGTGTGTGTGTGTGTGTGTGTGTGTGTGTGTGTGTGTGTGTGTGTGTCTGTGCATGTGTGTGTGTGTGTGACACACACACACACACACAGAGACATACTAGCTACTATTACCGATACACAGGGGCAGTTTGGTGGTATAAGTAGATAGAATTCAGGAAGACTCATCTTTCTGAGTTCAAATCTCATCTCAGATTTATAATTTATGTGATACTGGGCAAGTCACTTAATCCTCTTTGTCTCAGTTTCTTTATCTATCAAATGAGCTGGAGAAGGAAATGGCAAACCACTTCAGTATCTTTGCCAAGAAAATCCCAAATCAGGTCAAAAAGAATCAGAATGATTGAACAACAAAGCTTACTGTTATGTACTTTTGTTGCTACTTTAGCATGGCTATATGCCAACCAACTAATATTATAAATTCCAGAACCCACTGTAAGTCAGTTTAACTTTAATTCAAACACAAACTCTTCTATTTGGCTTTTAAAGCCTTTCACAACCTATATCCAACCTGCCATTATAGACTTATTAGACATTACTCTCCTTCTTGCACCATGCTATTTAAACTGACATGATTTTACTTTTTATCTCCCTCTCTCCAATCCTTCTGCTCCTTGGGATCTATATTTTATTGCAAAGTTCAACTCAAAGCTCCTCTTTTGCATGAGACTTTTCTTGATCCCTCTCCCTACTACTAGCTATATTCCTTCATATATTATCTTGTTGTCATCTTATACTCACCAAATCTAATGGTTGTTTTGAAATCTTCAGGCTTCTGGCTGATCAACAAACATTTAGTAAGTACTTACTGTATACCAGGAATTTTGCTAAGTGCTGGAGATACAATGAAAGCCAAAAAAGAAAAATTAGTCTTCAAAGAAGACTTTTACTAATAAAGGTAGACAACATACACAACATAATAAACAACAATACATGTAACAGAGAAAGACCAAAGACAGACAGACAGACACAGAGACAGAAAAAGAGAGAAAAAGAGACAGAGAGACAGAGACAGAAAAAAATGTATATAAAAAAAAGGTAGAAGAAAATTCAGAACTACCTTCTCTTTTCTTCTGGATCCTTACTCCTTTCTGGTTCTCTGCCCTTAAGTTCCAATCCCACATCTCACATAGACTTTTATACATTTTGAACTGTATATCCCATAGGCATCTTAAAAAACAGGTAGGAAATGGAACTTGCTTATCTTTATTCCAAATTTACTCTTCCTCCAAATTTCTGCATTCTATGATTATCTCAATAGATACAGAAAAAAAAATTGACAAAATCCAACACTCATTTTTATTAAAAGCACTAGAGAGTATAGGAATAAATGGAGTTTTCCTGAAATCAGTAGCATTTATTTAAAACCTTCAACAAGCATCATATGTAATAGGGATAAACTAGAACCATTCCCAGTAAGATCAGGGGTGAAACAAGGCTGCCTATTATTACCATTACTATGCAATATTGTATTAGAAATATTAGCTTTGGCAATAAGAGAAGAAAAAGAGATTACAAACATTAGAGTAGGGAATGAAGAAACCAAATTGTCACTCTTTGCAGATGATATGATGTTAAATTGGGAGAATCCTAGAGAATCAATTGAAAAATTACTAAAAACAATTCACAACTTTATCAGAGTTGCAGAATACAAAATAAATCCACATAAATCATCAGCATTTTTACATATTACCAACAAAGTCCATCAGCAAGAGATGCAAAGAGAAATTCCACTTAAAATAATTGTATATAATATAAAATATTTGGGTGTAATGTCCAGGCTAGCTTTCTGGAGGTCCTCCACACAGGCCTTGGTCTCAGCAGGATAGTCACCACAAGGATGATCAGGAATAGAGTCTAAACTCTTTATTGTCTCCTTCACAGTCTGTTCACTCTGACTGATTCTGTCCCCAATTATCTCATCCCTTAAATACCTTATTACAATTACATCATTACAGCATACTGAGTATATGCCAACTAGAGTGATTGTATCATTATATCAAACTAAAGTGATTATATCATTATATCACACTAGATATATGTGAACTAGAGAACCATTATCTCATTAATTTCATTGAGTTAACACGTTATTGTAAGTTTCCTTCTTGCAAGTATACTTCTCCAGAGTTCAGGCCCTCTACATTTGGGAGTCTACCTGCCATGGCAAAGTCAGAAACTACATGAACACAACTACAAAACAATTTTCACATAAATAAAGTCACATCTAATCAATTGGGAAATATCAAGTGCTCATGGGTAAGCCAAGCTAATATATTAAAAATGACAATACTATCTAAGTTAATATACTTATTCAGGACCATACCAATCAAACTCCCAAGAAATTATTTTACAGAATTAGAAAAAAATAATAACAAAATTCACTAGAAGAACAAAGGTCAAGAATTTCAAGGGAATTAATGAAAAAAATGCAAGTGCAGATGGCCTAACTACATCATGACCTAAAACTATATTATGAAGCAGTAGTCATCAAAACCATTTAGTACTGGCTAAGAAATAGAATAGTCTCTCAGTGGTATAGGTTAGACTCACAAAACACACTAGTCAATGACTATAGTAATCTAGTGTTTGATAAGTCCAAAGACTTCAGCTTCTGGGATAAGAACTCACTATTTTACAAAAACTGCTGGGAAAATTGGAAATTAGTATGGCAGATCCACACCTAATGCCTTTGACCAAGATAAGGTTGAAATGGGTTCATGATTTAGACATAAAGAGTGATATTATAAGCAAATTAGAAGAACAAAGGATAGGTGTATTAAATTAAAAAGGTTTTGTACAAACAAAACCAATGCAGACAAGATTAGAAGGGAAGCAATAAACTGAGAAAAAAATTTACATTCAAGGGTTCAGATAAAGGCCTCATTTCTAAAATATAGAGAGAGTTAAATCAAATTTATAAGAATTCAAGCTATTCTCCAATTGATAAAAGATTAAGGGATATGAACAGACAATTTTCAGATGAAGAAATTGAAAACATTTCTAGTCATATGAAAAGGTGTTCTAAATCACTATTGATCAGAGAAATGCACATTAAGACAACTCTGAGATACTACTACATACCTCTCAGATTGTTAAAATGACAGGAAAAGATAATGATGAATGTTGGAGGTGATATGGGAACTCTAGGATACTTATACATTATTGGTAGAGTTGTGAACTGATACAACTATTCTGAAGAGCAATTTGGAACTATGTCCAAAGAGTTATCAAACTGTGCATTTCCCTCAATCCAGCAGTGTTTCTACTGGGCCTGTTCTCTAAGAGATCATAAAAGAAGTAAAGAGTCCCACATGTGCAAAAATGTCTGTGACAGCTCTTTTTGTAATGGCAAGAATCTGGAAACTGAGTGAATGCCCATCAGTTGTAGAATGGCAGGATATATTATGGTATATTAACATTATGGAATATTATTGTTTTATAAGAAATGATCAGCAGGATGATTTCAGAGAGGCCTGGAGAGACTTTCATAAACTGTTTTTAAGAGAAGTGAGGAGAACCAGGAGATCATAGTACATGGCAACAGCTAAATTATACAATGATCAATTCTGATGAAAGTGGCTCTTTTCAAGAATGAAGTGATTCAGGCTAGTTCCAAAAGTCTTGTGATAAAGACAGCCATCTGCACCAAGAGAGAGGATTGTGGGGACTGAGTGTGCATCACAACATAGTAATTTCACTCTTTTGTTGTTGTGTGTATTTTGTTTTTTTTCTCATTTATTTCCTTTTTGATCTGATTTTTCTTGTTCAACATGATAATTGTGGCAATTCCTAAAGAAGAATTGCACATGTAATATTGGATTACTTGCCATCTAGGGGAGAGGGTGAGGGGAATGGAGAAAGAAAATAATTTGGAACACAAGGTTTTTCAAGGGTGAATGTTGAAAATTATCTATGTATTTGTTTTGAAAATAAAAAGCTTTAATAATAATTTTATTATTATTTTAATTTTTTTTTAAATTCCTGCATTCTGTTCATAGCACTACCTTCTTTTCAGTCACGTTCACAACTATAGCTTGGATCCTCACTCTCATTAACTTAATACCAGTTTTCAAATGTTGACATTTCTACATTTATAACATTCCTTACTTCAGTCACACAATTATAACTCTCCCTCAGTCCCTCATCACTATTGCAGTATCTTCCTAACTAGTCAACTTGTTTCCCTCATTCACTTCTCCAAACCAATCCCTCAACCACCAAAGTGACATTCCTGATTATTGCACTCTCAATTCAGTGAACTCCAGTGGTTCCCTCTTCCCAAAAGGATCAAACAGAAATTGTTATGTTTGGCATTTACAATTCTTCACAACCTGGCTCCAACCTATCATTACAATTTTATTATACATGATTACCCTCTACACTCTCTCAGGTCCAGGCCAACTAGCCTTCTTCCTATTTCTAAATCAGAACACTCCAACTTACTTTGATTCTCTGCATACATAGACTATTTCATTCCTAGAATATATTCCTTACTTATGTCTCCATTGTGGAATTCCTTCTTTCTTTCAAGATTCGGTTCAATATTTCCCCTCCTTTCCCCCACCCTTCTGCAGAAGATTTTTCTTTAACCTCTCAGCTACTAATGCCTCACCATCCTATCTCCCAAGATGACCTGTTTTATGTGTGTTTTGAATGTGCCTACATATATGCATTTTATCTCCCAACCAAAATGCAAGCTATTGAGAAGTGGCACTCCCTCGGTGTATACCAAGTGCCTGCAATGTTTGACATGAAATAGGGGTATAATAAATTATTGTTGATAGATTGATTATTGGACTTTTGAGTAGAATCAATCATATAAAGATATGCCATTGGGATTGAAGAGTAGTGATCAAACTATCACCAGAACAAAGAAAGTGAAATCATTTTTTTCAGTGTTAAAGTCATAGTCTATCTTTAATTTGGTCATTTTTGATTGCTAATTTCAAATTGCTTTTTTCCCAGTCGATAGCTGGCAAAAACTAAAGATTAATTATTCTATTCCAATCCCTCATTTTGGAGATGAAGAAATTAAGGTAAAAAGTGTTGTGATTTTCCAAAGATCAAATAGCAAGTTAATGGACAAAATTGAATGTTTCTCCATTCTCCTAGGAACTTCTTATTCCTAAGCATCAATTCTGTTAATAGAAGTGCTTCTTCTGAAAATGAGTGCTAATCTCAGTTATTCTCCCACAAAGGGATGAATCTATGACCCAAGGAATGGAAGGTGAATTTTTAAACTTATTTCCCACTCCTTTAGACAGATTATTAGCATTAATACGTTGACAATGATTGTTAAAGTATTCCCTTAGGGAAGGATATTTGAAAGTCACATTTGAATAAGGTGAAAACTTTTACTGAACTTTAACAATCCCCCTAATTATACCTTTGGAATCTAATACTTAATGTGCAACAAGAAAATGGTATTTACACACATATATTGTATCTAGGTTATATTGTAACACATGTAAAATGTATGGGATTGCCTATCATGGGGGGAGAGAGTGGAGGGAGGAGGGGGATAATTTGGAAAAAATGAATACAAGGGATAATGTTATAAAAAAAATTGCTCATGCATATATACTGTGGGAAAAAAATTCTAAAAAAAAAAAAAAACAAACAAAAAAAAAACAATCCCACTAATTTTTCTCTGGTTTCTAAAAGTCTTTCCTGAGAAGAATACAGGAAAATATTGCTGTGGAAGAATCGCTTTTATTTAGATTCTACATATTTCCCATAGGTAGAAAAAAGAGGTTTAATTATCTTTTTGTTCCTGCCTTACTGTAGATTTCCATTCACCTTGCAAGGATAAAGAAGAAGGTGAAAGAAAAATGTTCTGGAACTTTTATTTTTCATATTAGATTTGTGGATTCATCTGAAGATGTAACTCTCTACTATAGATCTAATCCTTTGTTAAAGTGTTATTGTTATCCTTTGTTGGGTTTTTGGTCACCTTCATATATTAAGGTCATATATCCCCCTTCCAGAAATCCATCACTTCAAATAAACAAAAGAAAAAAAAATTAAGAGGAAAGAAAAAAGAGTTCAACAAAACTAATGCATCAATCAACTTTGACAATATATATGCATATATTTGTGTATATGTGTGTGTTACGTTCCACACCTTCTACATTTACAAAGAAAGGTGGGTATTGTCCTCTCATAACTCTTCTTCAAAATTAAACTTTGTCATTATAATTTTTAATTATAACAATTTTTTCAATGAACAAAAATCTATTTCTTCTCCCTTAATTGTTACAATTACAGAGTTAGGCTTTTAAATTTTTGTTCTTTTTCTTCTCACTCACATTACTTTCATGGTTTATATGACTTCCAAAGTTCTGTTTCTTTCACCTTGTATCAGCTCATTTATATCTTATGGAACTTTTTTTGCATTTTGATAATTATCATTTCTTATGGCACAGTAATATTCAATCAGTCATATGTAACAATGTAAATCCTCTCCCACAATTGTTTCCAGTCCGGTCAGGGTAGTTAAAGATACAGTATTTTCCCATGCAACTCATAGTCTTAAAGAGTTGTCCAGAGATACTAAAAGATTGGGTGATTTATTTACAATCATATTCACAATTTATTCACATTCACAATCCAGCCAGTGTATGTCAGGGGAGGAAAAGCTTCTCAGACAGAAGGTTCAGACTTGAAATCTGATATACAATTTAATATAGTAAGAAACAAATTCCTTCTTCAACTACTCCCTTTCCCAGGTAATATCCTAATATTATTCACTCATATAACACTAAATTCTAGATAGATCAAAGGGATTTTCACAAATGGGAAAAAGAGCCCTAAAGAGGCTAAGCTGACCTATCCAGGATTACAGTTAATAAACTATAAAAATAGTAAACAGTAGGCATATGTATTGCATCATTTGAGTGATTTTTTTTTCTCCTATTGAAAAAAATGGATTCACATGCTTCAAGGTTCTTAAAAGTCCAAAGAGTAGTTGAGGATAATATTACTTGCTATTGTCAGGTATATAAGGGGGAAAAGAGAGTTACTGTCCAAACATCTCTCCATAGCTTCTTTAAAAATGTTGCACATCCCAAAATGTTTGTGGCAGCTCTTTTTGTTGTAGCTAGAAACTGGAAGATGAATGGATGTCCATCAGTTGGAGAATGGTTGGGTAAATTGTGGTATATGAAGGTTATGGAATATTATTGCTCTGTAAGAAATGACCAGCAGGAGGAATACAGAGAGGCCTGGAGAGACTTAGGTCAACTGATGCTGAGTGAAATGAGCAGAACCAGAAGATCACTGTATACTTCAACAACAATACTGTATGAGGATGTATTCTGATGGAAGTGGAAATCTTCAACATAAAGAAGATCCAACTCACTTCCAGTTGATCAATGATGGACAGAAATAACTATACCCAGAGAAGGAACACTGGGAAGCGAATGTAAATTGTTAGCACTAATATCTGTCTGCCCAGGTTGCATGTACCTTCGGATTCTAATGTTTATTGTGCAACAAGAAAATGATATTCACACACATGTATTGTACCTAGACTATATTGTAACACATGTAAAATGTATGGTATTGCCTGTCGTCGGGGGGAGGGAATAGAGGGAGGGGGGGCAATTTGGAAAAATGAATACAAGGGATAATATTATAAAATATATATATAATAATAAAAAAAAAATGTTGCACATCCAACCATCAGTAATAAAGGCTAGATACAATGGCAGAAGATGGGGTGGGGTGGGGTGGGAGAAGCAACATATTCATTGTTGTTAATTGTTTCAGTTATGTCCTAAAGACACAATTAAATTCACATATAATTATATTCACTTGAAAATCTCTCAGTAGTTACTTGGTCACTCTTATTTCTTGTCTAATTATGCTTTCCACATTGAGAATTTTCTTTAAGGGGACAGATTTACCTAAGGAATTAGAAAGGCAATATGAGAGAAATAAATATGAGATAAAAAGATTTCAAAGCTGTCTTTAAATTTACCAAAAAAAAAAAAAGTTTGCAAGTTAAAAATAATCATTGGAAGGGGAAATGGAAATATCTAAAAGCAGAAAAAGATATTAAAATTCAAAATGATATGAAGTGCTATTCTCTCCTCTTTCCTCCTCCCTCCCCCCAAAAGTTTTCTAACTGCCAGGAAAGCAAGAGACCAGTGAAGGAAGAAATGAGAATATTACCAAATAAAATAAGAAATGAAGACACGCTGGATGGCAAAAGTAGTTCAACTATTAAAAAGGCAAAGAGGAATATAATTCACATATTAAATGAACACAAAATGTCTATCGTCAAACATTGACTTTATATTTAAGTTCTGTAGTGTATTTCCGTCTGAAAGGCAAAGATATTGGCTAAATTAAACCAATTGACAGTGCAAGGTTCCAGGATTGGGTGGAAATGATAGTAGAATTTTAATAAGAAGAAAGAGAATACAAGTAAGGAACTTCCTAATAAAAGGCCTATTTTCTCTTTTGTATACATATGTAAATCCTGTAAACTTCGTTTTAGAGTTTCACCACTGTTCTAAAAAGAGGTTAGTTCCTCCCCCTTGGGAAAGTGAAAACTGTGCATTTAATTAAGAGACTGCTTTTTTATAGGCTCCAGACAATATTAATAATGCTAAAGACTAAAGGGCATTATTTTTATTTTCTTCCCCCTCAAAGATGACAGCATGCCATACTTTCTTTAACTTATATTTGCATCTAGTCCTCAGTGAAGAATGAAATCTTGTTTCTGTCAGCATTGGATTGATGCTCTAACTCTTAAGAGTTTCATCACACAGAGCTGCAGCAAGAAGAGAGAGTAACTTTCCTAGATAAAAGCCATTGTCTGCCATTTCAAATTTATGGCATTCTCTCTAGTCTTAAAATTAGTAGTGACATTATTTCCAATAAGTCAGCCAAAGTGTTTCTTCCATGACATTTCATAATTACCTTGAATACCTAAATAAAACAAAAATTCTAGCCTTTTGTCAAGAATATGCATGATATATCTCTGTTATGTATACCTGAAGAAAGTGAAATGGCTTTGAATGATGGTTTCATCAGTGGCAGATCCAGAAAGATCCAAGAGATTAGTGCACATATTTACAGAATGAAGTTAGAAGTTTCAGAAGACATTCAATGATGTTTCATTCAAGTCAAAAATCTCCTTAGATTAGGAAAGAAAATATCTCTTTCATCTATGAGTGTGAGCAAAGAGTCAATATGAAATGCATCACCAACTAAGATGAAAATGTGAAACTGTCAGTAGCAAGGGTTAAAAAAAAAAAGTGTCATCATACTCTGTGATATCTGTTTCATGGTTAATGTCATAGATTCCAGAGATTAGGGTCCTATTATTCTGATCAGATGATAAAGAAAAATGTTATTTTATGCTAAGTACTATGTTGAAATCAGAAGCACTATGGTATGGCCCCAAAATAATGGGCAAGGGAGTCAGGAGATTTGGGGTTTAGATCTCTTTACTCACTTGTTGATGAATCAACTGCAACAGTTCATCATCTTAATGATCTTTCTCTGAGTAGTTAGGCATCTTTTGATAAAACTGATTATGGTTCTTGATTAGGGAATGTTGTAGTGTTCTAGAGCTTGATATAAATTAGTAGGTCATATGCAAATAACCATATCCGGAGAATCTCATGGTCTTTAAGGAACTTCTCTTCCATTTGGCCATCTTACTACAGTATATATTTATAATAATAATAAATGCCTCTGATAGGCATGTATCTGAAGGAATTGATTTTTTAAAAGCATTTAGTTATTTCTTACAACATGAGAAACTAAGAACTAGGGATACAAATATAAAAAATACAAAATTATAGACAATCACTGACCTCAAAGAGTAGAGGCAGGGAGTGATGGCTAGTAGAATAATGAAAATGTGAAAATATTCTTCTTTTCCATTTCTGCCTATCTATATCTTTCTTCAAATCCATTCTTGCTGAAATTATAAAAGTATGAAGGAAAAAAAGAACAAACTTCAACAAACAATATTATATCTAATGTAGAATTGATTAAGAAAGTGACTGATTCCCATAACAGTAACCAAGTATTTCCTCTCTGTTAAAATAAGTTATATTTCACATAATATTATTAAGTGCTTATCATGTCCAACACTTTCCAACTCTTTCAGGGAAAAAAATATTAATGACAGATGATATATGACATGACTTTTTCTATGATATATTCCATTCTGTATGATTTACTAGATTTTAAATAAAAAAATATTTTAACATATCTTATCATGTTACTCTAGATGTACCCTTTGCATCAAGATAACCAAGAATTGAGAGATTTTTAAAATTTATTTTAAAAATCAAGGTTTTTTAGGAGATTTTTTCTACCTCTTTATCATCCCATAAAGATAATGGTGCAGAGCATGAGTTGCAGTTATCCTCTTTTTAAAATCTATTTATCATAAAATCATATCATTTAAAATCATATTTATCATATCTATCTATTTATCATTTTCTATAGTGAGATGATAAAATGATTCATGAAATAGTATTTCATCTTGCCTTTAGACACAATTAAATCACCTCAATATTTATCTTTTGAAAAAGAACCTATGAGCCATCCTTGTATTTAGCTCCAATATCTTTTTGCCTTCCATTTGTATTTATATTGAGACTACTAAGGTTGATAAGATTGGGTTTCTCCAGCAAGATGTCAACTTAATAGTCACTTGTAAGTATTTCCATTTCAAATTCTAAAAATTAAGTTAATGTTTATATATAGTCTTAAAAAAGTGTGAAATTCTTTCAATTTTCTGTACCCTTTTTTTGGCAATCTGCCAAATCACAACAGAAATGGAAGAGGGACCCCCAGGACTGAAAGATACTTTATAACTTTTTATTCATCAGTTGCCATGAGCAACAAATTTTCAACAGTCAGCCTTGTGTTGATTAGTCTTCTGCTACAAAGTGAGGCTAGTTCCTCTAACCAATGATAACAACCAATTTATTTGCTGCAACTATACTAAAAGTATTTCAAGGAGAAGATTCTGGGATGATAGTGGAGTAGGTAAGAAAATACCAAGCTCCCCATATTTATTCCACAAACAATAAAATAATTTCTCGGGGTAAATATAGAGCCACCAAAAAGAAAAGTTGGGCAGAATGGTCTTCTGGGAACCACCAGAAATCTACAAAAAGATTCCAGGGTAGAGATTTGGCACAAATGAAATTTAAACATTTCTATTCTATCCTGTTGAAATAGCATGAAGCAAATACTGGGAGTATTTGGATGGGAGTTAGCTTTGGCCTCAGTCACAGGAATTTCCCCCTCCTAAAACAATAGTCAGGTGGCTGAGCAAGATATGACTGAGGGAACCTCTGTTGATAAAGAATGCTAGCCATAGCTATGCTGCTGAGGCAAGGTCCCGGCAAGAAGGAACCAGTACATGCCTGGTGAGTGTTGAAGCCATGGAGCCAGAACATTGCTGACTGTGAGCACTGATAATATACTTGAGTTTTTGGGTCTGGTTCCAGGCCAGAGAGAGTGGATTATAGCCTTGGGGAGATTCTCAGAGAGCAGAGCATTTCTGGCATTGGGGGATTGGCCCCTGGGTAGGGGAAGAATGGATGGGGAACCTAGCTGTGGCTTAGAAGGGGGAAATAGTGCAGAGGTTGGCCCAGAAAAAGCACAAAAAATCTCAAAAAATATATATATAAGAAGGACTTGAGACCAGTGGCACTATTCCCCACAACCTAGGACTAGAGATGATTATAATAACAAGCTGCTATAAATAAAACAAAACAAAACTGAAAAATCAAAAGAGAAAGAACCCAACTCTAGGCAGTTACTATGGGAGGAGAGAAGACCAGGATTCATCTTCAAAGGAAGATTCAGAAGCAAACAAAACAAAACAAAACAAAACCCTTTCTTAACTCAAAAAGTAACATGAAATAGTCACTTGCACAAAAAGAATTCATAGAAGAATTTTTAAAAAAAAAACTAAAAATCAAATGAAAAAGATTGAGGGAAAATAAAGAATAATCCAAAAATAACAAGAAGATTATGAAAAAAAAAAAGTCAGCCAAATAGTAAAAGAGATTTAGAATCTTAAGGAGAAAAGATGAGTTTTTGAAAATTAGAATAGGTCAAGTGAAAGCGAGCAAAAGACCAAGAAGAAATACAGAAAAAAATATTATAAAAAATGAAAAAAAAAAGGAAGAGAATAGAAGCATCTCAAAACAAAAACAACTGATCTGGAGAACAGAGTAAGTAGAGAAAACATAAAAATAATCTGTCTGAAAACTACAATTAAAAAAAAAGAATCTTGATATAATATAAAAGAAATATGTTTTTAAAATTACTTTAATTGTTCTAATTATTTATCCTGAAGTGTTGGAACAAGAGATAAAAGTAGAAATAGAAAACAAACAAACAAACACTATCTGAAAGAGATCTTATGAGGAAAATCTATAGGAATATCATAGCCAAATTTGCAAAAACCATGGTTAAGGAGAAAATGTTACAAGCAACAAGAAAATTGAAAAAAAAATTCCAATACCGTGGAACCAAAATTAGAATTAGAATTAGTATAGCTGTAGCTATACTAAAAGACTGCAGGTCTTGGAACATTTTATTTCAAAGAGCAAAAGAACTGAGGTTGGGGCCAAAAATATCATTTTCAGCAAAGATAATCATAATCCTGAATAAAAAAGAATATTAATATATTGCCAATCTTTCAGTATTCTATTGCCAAAATAAAAGACTTAATTTAAAAGAAAAGGTATACAATATTAAAGAAAAACATAGGGTGAACATCAAAAACTGATTACAATAAGGACTAAATGCTGCATACAATAAGGACAAATGGTTTATTTTTACATATGGAAATGTAAGTCATATGTCTAAGATTGTCATATATAATGCATTTTTAAAGAAAGATTGGGGTAGAATATGATTTTAAAAAGCAAAACTGTATAGGGAAAAGTAAAAAGAGTAATTGTCTTATTTAAATGAAATACAAGGGGAAGAATTGACACAGAAGTTAAATGGGGGAGGAGGGCTGGTACTTCTGGAACCCTAATCTCATTAGGAATAAGTAAAAGATTGAAGTCTATAGTTATAGTGATGATCAGATAATAGAGATAGAAATAAACATATACTTACATATGCAAATATGTATATATAGAAGGCTATAAAGTATTCTAAACTCAGAAAGAAAAGAGGGTAGAAATTACGGATAGAGATGGAGAAGAGGATAAAGGAGGGATTTTGAGAGGCACCCTAACATTTTTAGATCTGGATTAAAGAAAGAGTATCATATATAGCATATAACATAACATATAAATATATATTTAGAAGGGAATAAAAGTCTTCTGCAGTTATAAAGATATGAGAGAATGAGGGAATTGAATGGGGAGAAGGATATGTAGATAAATGGGGATGGGATAAAGAATGAGCAACAAATATATTTGCAAGGATATATAAATCTAAATTCAAATAGAACTAAGAAAAACAAGAAGATGGGCAATGCATGGAGAGCATAAGAGAGGGATTCTTGGAGGAGAGGTAGATTAGGAGGGCAAGGTAACAGGGTTAGGAATAGGGAGGATAGTGAAGAAAATAGGAAGGAAAAAGTAAACAAATAATTATGGTTTATAACATGAAGTGAATGAATTCATCTATAAAATGGAAAGACAGTAGATTAAAAATTTGAATTCAATAATATATTGCTTTTAGAAAATATTATAAAAATGACATACAAACAAACATAAAATAAAAATCAGGAGTAGAATTTGTCATGTAAAAAAACCAGGGAAATATCATGATCTCTGACAAATTAAAGGTAAAATAGATTTAATCAAAATAGAAAAATAGGGAAAAGACACTATATGTTAGCCATATTAATCAATATTTAGACTATTTAAAATAACTGGACAGTCAAAAATTATAATTATAAAATTAATAAAATAAAATAAAAAAATAACTGGACAGTATAAGGTTGGTATATTGCTATGAATTTAGGAAAATATGCAAGGAGTTGGACTTATGGAGGCAGAAGCTAAACGCCTTCAAAAAAAACAGAGGACAAGTGGAAATAGGCATAATACAGTTTTACATATATGTGTATTAATGTATATCTGTATATATGCATATGGTTATAGGTATCCATGTACACATATGTATATGTGTGTATCTGGATAGATAGATATGTATATAGATATCCTTGCTTACTTGTAGCCTTCTGAGAGGAAGAAGGGAAAATAAAATAAAAAAGAATGTAGTAGAAGATAAATATTTTAAAAACCTACAAAGAAGCAAAGAAAACATGTATAGCAACATATATAGAATTTATTATAGAGGTTTTCTTGAAGTAGAATGTATTACTTTACATTTTTAATCTTATCTTCTACTGTACATATTGCAATTTTTTCTTTTCTTATTTTGTATTTATATTTAAGATAAATAAATAAATAAAAGTATTTCAGGCATAGTAGAACCTGAAAAAGTATCTGCTTCTCTCATGTGATCTTTGGAATCCCAGGCATTCTTTACATGATGAGATACCATAGTAAGATTTTGTGAGGTTCTTGTTCTATGCACATCATAAATTGTCAAGATATTTTCACATCTATTAGTGCAATCAGGTTAGTCATGTGATATCACTCATGTTTGCTACATGGTTGACCACATAGTTTGAACATAGTAGGCACTAAAATGCTTGTTGAATTAATCAAATTAAATTATTCCAGTCTATTGTTTGTGTGAAATGATTGTGTAGTATTTGGATAGAAAAACAATCTTATTGTTTGTAGATGTAGATTTAATATGTCAAAAATGTTTGGATTTGAGGTCTTGTTTTGTTTTTTTTTAATTTGATCCGGTGTGCTCAGTGTGAATTTTCCCTCTACCAATTCAGATGAACAAGTCTGCTACTAAAGAAGTTAAGTGACTTGTTCATGGTCAAATAGCCAATATTTGTCAGAGACAGGTTTTGAACCTTCCTGACTCCACAACTGGTCCTGTTAGAGCAGTGACTAGGTGGTAGGGTAGAATGCTGGGCCCAGTGTCAGAAAAAACTTGAGTTCGAATGGATTTCAGGCATTTAACTAGCCATGTGACCCTGGCAATTCATTGGACCTTTATGTACTTCAATTTCTTAGTAAAATGGGGGTAATAGTAGCATCTACCCCATCTCACAAAGGGTTGTTGTCAGGATCAAATGAGATAGCTATAAATCACTTGGCTTAGTGCCCCACCTATTGTAGGTACCTAATTAATGTCTCCTTTCTTCTCTTTATCAAAGACTCTACACTTTCACTCATGGATTATGATTACTGTAATTAAAATTAAAGTTTTTATGCTAGCATAATTACCTCCAAAAAGGCAATATTTCATTGTGTGAAGTTTTTAAACACTGAGTTTATTATTTATTATACTAGATCTACTAAACAGCCCAAAGCAGAGAAATAATACATTTCAATAATAAAGTCAATACTCACTGAGGCAAATATTGTTTCTAATAGTCCTTTGTGAAATCTGTATAATTTTAATTATTTTTGCTTCTCTACTTTCTGATCACATCACTGGAAAGGCCTTGAGGATCCAAGATTAAACTTGGTTTTATCCCCAAACTGATGAGATCCATTAATAACTCAGGTGTTGTCATTTTACTTTTGTTAAAGGGGGAAAAAACCCAAGTACTTAAAATCACTCTGTTCCCCCTCCAGCCCCCAAGTTTAAGAATTTTTGTCAAGGTTGGGAACATTTAAAATGAATTGTATAAAAACATATTTATTTGTTTAATTATCTGTATGAGCCATAGCACAATAATGAAAATATTGTAATTGTCCCACTTTTCAAAGACACACTAAGAAGAAAATTACCCATGCTGTGGATGGGGAATTATGCACACAAAGACTAATAGCTACAATAATGTTATTCAGAATTGTGCTGGTAATTTGCCCCTTAGGGGGTAAATTTGGAAAAATATGTGTAAGATTTTACCATGTGACTGCCATTTAATGGGTGTTGTACAGCAAAAGCCCTATGCCCCACACTGAAAAAGTCAGGAATAATTATTTCTTTTAGTTATTCTCCTTATGGTGTCTTTATTTTTGATAACTGTATAAAGCTCAGAAACCTGGAGGCAGACTTACCCCATGCCACCCCCATATCACCCCAACAGAAGAATTGATTGACTACTGGTTAAAGCATAGGATTAGTGGCAATTAAAAATAATTTATTCTTTCAATATTTTATTGCTTTGAGATTTTCCTGGAAAAAAAGCAAACAGAAACTAGAAACAGTTTAAAATAAAAACAATTATTAGATCAGGTTAATCTGCTTGAGGTTTATTGACTAACTGGTATAGGGTAGCTAGATTTGTTGATTGGTGTTTGTCCTTCATTTTGGAAGAGGATCAAGACATTAGGAGGGTGATGTCATTACTTGCAAGTGAATTGGATTTAAGTGTAAGAGGGTTATACAAAGTTACCAGCATTACTCCCTCCTCTACTCTCTCCTCTGGAAAAATCTGAGTCCAGTGGCAAGCTATAGATCAAGATGACTAGAGACTCCCCCAGATGTGGTGGGAGATATTAAGATATTAAGGTCTTTTCTAGATCTCAAGTTGACTGAGGCAATGCCTATTCAGTGATTAAGGCTAGCTAAGAAAAGAAGCAAAAAATGGTGTTTTTAATCTAGTTTTAAAAAAAAGTCAATCTAGGAGAGGGAGACCTTCAGGGTTTCTGGCCAAAACAGAAACAATTGCTATTTACACTCTCAATCATTAGGTCCCAAACTATGACCAAATAAAGCTTGGGCTGGGACCTATTGTTGGTCAATCAATGAAAACCTAAATAGCTTAGATTTAAGATATAATTCTTAAAATCTGGGCCAGAATTTCTAAGATGTCTCAGAAAGTTTCATTACCAGCTGTGTGACTTTGAACAAGTCACTTAACTTTATTCGCCTCATCTGTAAAAATTATCTGAGAAAGGATCTGGCAAATGTCTTCTGTATTTTTGCCAAGAAAATCTCATAAATGGAGTCACAAAGAATAAGACACTATTGAAAAATAACATTGATACAGACCCTGTCTTTGTGTCCCCTTTTCCTGTACCTCCCCACTAAAGATACTTTGGAATTATTCTAGCCTATATTAGCATATTTCTCATTATTCATCTAAATTCAAGCCAAATTATATTTCTGTTTCATGATCTTATTTTGCTTTTTTATGCCTCCAATCCCCATTCTGTGGATTTCTGCCTATTGACATGCTACATCAAGATACAACTTAAGTATCACCTATTTTGATGGGCCAGATGATCTATCATCATTTAAAAAAAATTCACTTTTATTTGTAGTAACTTACAGTTTACAAAGAATCTTATAGATATTATCTTGCAAGCCTAATAATACTATAAGGTAGATATTATAAGAATTATTTCCATTTTATAGGTGGAGAATGCAAGGCTCAGAAGTACCCATATTCATCAAGCTCCCAATGCTTCTTCACCTCTAAGTTCGATGCTATATCCAAAATGTCATTAGAATATAAGAATCTTAAACAGGATTATTTCTTTTTTTGTTGTAAAAAAACCCTTCTTCTACCACATTTGTCACATTCTTGATTGAAGATTGATGCTGAAATAGGAGGGAGAAGGGAGGCTGATAGTCATCTCCTTCTTGATTCCTTTTAATCTCTTTATAACTTCTCATTTAGTTTACATATATATGTATATATATATATATATATATATATATATATATATATATGTGTGTGTGTGTGTGTGTATATATATGTATATATATATACTCTGTAAAGTATGATCTCTTTAAAGACAAAGGTTAAAATATATAAGTAAAAGGACAAATGATGAGTGTTTAAGTTTGTTGAAAACATTTTAATAAGAGTTTCTTTTTCATTTGCACTGTTACATTTGGCTATTTGAAATTATAAATGTGGCCTTCCAAATGGATATATGATGGTTTCCCAGAAAGTCATAGCATAGTTTGAAAGTTACTGTGCTTTTTCCATAATATTTTAGTTTGAAATAAATCCCAACATTTATGCTCAGAGGTATCAGAATGACAAAATTTAAGTCAGGATTTCAATCCTTAGACAGACATAATATAGTCATGAGGATCCTGGATACCTGATTGTGTCTCATATATATATACCTAAATGTGTTCATGCATGTGTATATACACATAAACTGTATACGTGTACATGAATACACATACAAATATACATACATACACACATTTGCATACATACACACATTTATATGTATGTATCTCACAATATATTATATGTATCTCACAATATACAATCCAGGTTGATTAACTCTACCAAAGGATACTTCAAGACTTGGTTTTGAAAGTCATTTTCCAGAATGTCTAAGATTCCTTATCTGGAAAACAAGCACAAAAATGTTTACTTCTTTATGAAGTATTTGGGGAACTCATGCAATGTATGTCTGGTTCTTTTTTTGTATATTGCAGTAACTAAGCGGCAGGATACCAAAACTATAATTAGCTATTTGAGTCTTATTATATGAATAATAATTAAAGCCAACCAGTATTATGAGTCCAAGTGCCATCATTTCCAAGGAATTTTTCCTAAATATTTCATTTTTCTCCTAGTTCCCTGCTTCCCCAGAGCCATAATTAGTGATCCTTGGATCAGAGGAAATACCACAAAATGTGCTAAAGGCAAAAGGCACAGGAGTCTTCTGAGATTAAATTTTAATGTTGTGACACAAGACTCTGAAGAAGAAAGAGAATATAAGCATCATCCAATATTGGGAGAAAGAAAGAACAAGATTCTGGTTTCTTGAAAACTTTCTCTCCTGAGAAGAAAGCAGTGATGGTGGTAGAGTTTACCAGGCATACAATTTCAGGAGGAAAAAAAGCCATGCTTCTTCCACACTCATAACTTCCTATTTTAACTAATTATTCCAGCTAACTAAATGCCAAGCTCAGTTCTTTTCCATATTGTGAAATACAACTGTAATCAGCACCTTTTAAATTTCAGCACCTTGGAGGCAAGGCTGAGTTTGCTTTGCCCTAGTTACCTGTCTGATCTCCCCTAAACTCCTAGAGCAGGACTTTTACTATGGGCTCCATTGAACACTAAGGGATGAGTAAAAAGTTTTCCGGGGGGATTGAATGGAAATAACCTCTGATTGAAATTTAGCATTTCCCTTAATTATAAACATATGCAGTAACCATTATTATGAGAAAGGACCCATAAGCTTTACCAGACTGATAAATCTGTCCACAGCACAAAAAAGATTAAGAACTCCTGTCCTATATATGTCCAGTCATTTTGTAGTCGTATCTGATTCTTGATGACCCCATTTGGGGTTTTCTTAGCAAAAATACTAGAGTGATTTGCCATTTCCTTCTCCAGTTAATTTTACAGATAAGGAAACTGAGGCAAACAGAGTTAAGAGACTTGCCTAGGATCACACAACTAGTTAATGTCTGAGGCCACATTTCAATTTAGGAATATGAGTCTTCCTGACTCCAGGCCCACTATTAAATTCACTATTCCACCTAGCTGCCATCCTAGATAAATCAATCTAGTATTTGATTAGTTGTCAGGTTTTTTTTATTTCCTTGTTTGTTTTTCAGGGAGATTAATATTATCTTTTCAATTTTATGTTAAATTCTTGAGGGCAAAGGCTGCCCCCTTCTGCTTCCCTTATATCTCAAATAACATATGATATTAGTCCTGCACTTAATGGGTGTTTGATAAATATTTGTTATTAGCATATCATTTTATATGTACCTTCAATTCCTACTTAAATTGCATAGCAGTAATCAAAAAGTGAGAAAGAAGAATATTCTCCACTGAGAAATTTGTTTAATTTAAAGATTAGTGTGGACCTAAAAGCAAATTCTGGATGAGCATATGCTGCATTTAAGTGGAAAATTTATTGAATGCAGGTGAAAGTCTCCTTTTGTAAAAAGCGAGACCAAAGTTCCAGTATTAAAACTAGATAGGCAACTTCAACTTCTTGGCCAGTATTGACTTAAATTTTCATCTACATTGGGGATGGGGAGAAAGAAGCCATGATTCTTTCTACCAAAAAAATCCTCTTTGGTATAGGTCTATCTTATGTTCTGAGATTGCTATGAATAAATTAAAAAGCAGTGCCTTTTGTATAATATAAAAAGGAGCCAATGTTTAATTTATCATGCTTTATATGAATATGTAATATATGCATACTATGCATATCTTATAGCAAACACTAAAAATGATGACAACAGTAGCAAAAAATTGGCTGTTGCATCCCATCGGAGATTACTTTCTATTTAATCTGTAGCTAGCTTATTAATACATAGTTATTTACTTGCTACTTACTCTATTAGAATGTGAGCTCCTTGAAGGTAGGAACTATGTGTTTGCATTTCTTTATATCCCCAGTGCTCAATATATTGCTGAGCACCTAGCAAGTGCTTAATAAATGCTTGTTGAACTCCAAAGGGCTCATGATGGAAAATGCATTCTATATCCAAATAAAGAATTGATGGAATCTGAACACAGATTGAAACAAACATTTTTTTTCACTTCCTTTTGGCTTTTTTGCCTCCATGGTTCTTTATTTTCTTCCTGTTAACTTCTTTCACAACAAGACTGATATTGAAATGTGTTTTACATGTTTGTAAATACATAACCTATATCAAATTGCTTAGAGTAATGAGGAAGGAGGGAAATATTTTGGAGCCCATTTTTTAAATGAATGTGAAAAATTCTCTTTATTTCTTATTAATTCAGCTCGGTAGTCAATAAATATCTACTATGCAAGTCATTGTATTAAAGTGACACACCATTACCAGACAATGCCTACCCTTAATGAGCTTATATTCTACAGAAAGTACTATAACATTTAGAGATCTGAATCTGAGTATACAGTTGGCCTCTTTCTCACTTCTTACTTGACTTTTGGGTCGGTCAATCTGTACACCTTTCCTTTCCTTCCTTCCAAAAACATTGGTGCTTTTGACATTTTTGCAATGGTCCAGGTCAACAACCAGGCTTGTTAAGATGGCTGTGTTTTGGCAAAATGTGTATTACTAATTTTTTTTAAAGTTGTTTTTAAAAGGATTTTTTGGTATAGGAGCCTCCTGTTTGAGGTGGAGTAAATATACTAACATGTGGGTCTGGATTCTTTTGTATCCCTTTTTGGGGAAATCAGTAAAGGACTGGGAAATACATGCTATTTTTATACCTGTCTCTACCATTCCCCCCCACACATACACACACACACACACACACACACACACACACACACACACACACACACCAGTAGAATTTTGCAAACCTGTCCATCAAAAAAAGTTTTAAGCACTCACCTAGTATCAGGAACTGTGCCAAACATTAGGGATACATTGAAAGGGGAAAGACAATGCCTGCCCTCAAGGAGCTCAGCCCAATAGAAGGGATAATAAACAACAGAAGAGACAAAAAGTTAACTACATACAAACAAGCTATATACAGGATAAGCCAGAAAAAATCAATAGAGGCAAGGCAATGGAATCCAAAGGGTTTGGGTCAACTTTGTATTTTCAAATCGAGGGGCAATAGTCTCATAGTGTAGAATGAAACATATTTGGACATGGCTAATATAGGAATTTGTTCTGCTTGACTATATAAATTTGTCATGGATTTTATTTATTATGTTTTCTCAATAGGTGGGGGAGAGGGATGAGAGAGGGAGAGAAATTACACCTGAAAATAATGTAAAATTGAATTTAACCAAAAATTTCTTTTTATATATAATTAGAAAAACATATGATCTAAAAATAAATGCTATTGATTTCTTGATTCTTAGAATTACAGGAATATAGATTTAGAACTGATCAGGACATTGAAGATTATCTAGGGCAACCTTTTTTTTTTTATTTTAAAGATCAGGAAACTGAAACTTAGAGGAGCTGAGTTGCTAAAACTCAGTTGAGTTGCCACCACCCTCTCTTCCTTGCGATTAGGACTGGAAATTGAGTTTTTAAAAAGGACCCAGGAAAACCCCTGAAGCTTTGACCACCTTTACATACCACTGTGTCATAAACTACAGGTGCTTTATCTAGATCATGGCTAGGATAATTCCCCCTCCTTTTGAGTATTGCCCCTTGCCTCACTGAATCCTGCCCTTGAGTTTCTTATCTTGACCTCTATCCTGTTAGGATTAAGTTGTGATTCTTTCCTAGAATTATGGCTTGTCAGCCCTCCCAGTATTCTTTTCCCCCTTATCTATCTTTGTTTCCCATATAAGATTGTATACTCAGGTTCTGTATTCTGCTTATAAACCCTAGTTAGCTAAAAATCTATATAAGTTATCTGCCTCTGTTTATCTGCGCCAAGAATTTATCTGGGACAAGAATCCCATCTGGTCAGCTAGCTTAAACTCCACGTTAAAGATTAAAAACCAATCTCTTGCTTACCTCACTTTCTCTGGCATTATAGAGGGAGAGAAAAGAGAAAGATGGAGGAAAGGAGGAACGAAATGGAGGAGCAAGGAGGAAAGAATAAAGAACAGCCAGAATTGGAAACAAAAAGAGAGACTATAGGCAAAACAGACACACACACACACACACACACACACACACACACACACACACACACACACACAAACAAACACAAACACAAAGCTTTCTTGGCCAGTGTGAATCAAGAGATGAGGATTTTGAAGTGAGATGAGGTAAGGCAATAGAGGTACTAGAAGGCTCTAATACTGATTCTAGTATAGAATTCCAGGAAAATAAATATTTAAGAAAATAAGTCTTCCTTTCATTTAGGTATTTGAACTTAAATTAAAGTATATAACACATAGTAAGGAGAACAAAATTAATCAGTTGTCATTTGGAGGATTTTATAAGACCATTCTCAAACCTCTCTGTGTCTTTTTTTCTACCACAAAGTAGATCAAATCAAAATATAGAAAAAATAAAGAATAAAAAGATGACATAGTTTAATGAGTTAAAAACCTAGAGGATTTTTTTTTCTTGTTCAAAAGTATGTGCTTCAATATCATAATGAAAAAAATCTAAGAGTTTCCGTTTCAATGCTTGAGCACTGGCAATGGTATTATGCAATTTTCTTTGTAATAATGATCTTCATTCTGGCCCTTCTTAATATCAACAAAAGATAAAAATTGCTCAAGAACAAAATGAACTGATTTACTTCCCATTCTATTAAACAAGTTCTGCTAAATAAAAAGGTAATTTAAGGTTAGTCTTTCATAGAAATGTTCATTATATAAAAACAAACCTTTCTTAAAGCAATACCATTTTTACAAAACAATCTTAGAATTAAAGAATCTTTTTAAAACATCCATTTAACTCAATAATTCACTAAAATATAACCTTCTTGAGAGAAGTAAGCTCTAAAAGTGCTTAGAATATAGAGATAAAGGAGAGGGGAACATTTACTGGGTTAAGAATCAAACTCAAATAGAATACTTCTCATCAACACTAGGTCTCCCTGTTTGAGTCTTAATTGACTCAGATTGAAAATAAATAGCAATCATTTTCTACTTTGACCAGAAACCCTGCCAAGGGGTCTTCCCCTCCCACATTCATTCATTTATTTAGAATTTGGGGAGGGGGCAGAGCGACTAAGTGAAAGAGAAGATTTTTTGCCTCAATCGCTACCTCACCTTAATCACTGAATGGGTGCAGCCTCAGTCTTCTATTCATCCAGGGCTTTCTCCAGTTATTTTTATCTGGATAACTGGACCCAGATGAATCGGGAGGGGAAAGTGAGAAAGGTGACCTTGCATAACCTTCCCCAAAATCCAATTTACTAGCATATTATGGCATCATCTCCCTGATGTCATAGTCCTCTTTAAGAATCAAGGACAAGCAACAGGTCTCCTGTTAGACTGTAAAACTGACACAGACTGTCTGGTTTCACAATATCTGTTATGTATTCTGCATATCCTAGGCATTTTCAGAGCTCACTGGTATTTGTCACTGTCAATCACTTTGGTTTCTTAGCTGGGAGGAAATGGCTATATTATTTCTATCTTTTAAGGAAAAGACAATCCTAAAATTCTCCCATAGAAGTATCCTAATTTTTGCAGCCTTATCCCACATTCTTACTCTGTGCCTAAGTAGTCAGAGAAAAGGGAGAAAGAGTAAAGAAGCCCAGGATAAATTTCTTGAAGAATTCTGCATTTCGCTCCTACACCATGAACCCCCTCCTGGTATCTAAAGAATTTGGGAGAAGGAAATTCATTTTCCAGTGGGAGCTTCCTGTAGAGCTATGAGGAAGATTAATATGTCCTTATTCATTTATTTTATCATTATCCTATAAGGAGGGACATCTAAGTGGCACAATGGATAAAGTGCCAGGCTTGGAGAAAGAAAGACATCAATCTATATCCAATTCTGGACTTACAGACACTTACCTTGGGCAAATCACTTAAGTCTGTCTTAGTTTCTTCATCTATAAAATGGGCTGAAGGAGGAATTGACAAACCACTCCAGCATCTTTGCCAAGAAAACCTCAGTGGGATCACAAAGAGTTAGACATAGGTGAAAAATGACTGAACAATATCAACATTAGTTTATTTCCTAACATTTGCTTCAAAATCTATGTAGCCTAAAAAATGCATAATGATGCAAAATGTGAGCATCTATGTAGCCTAAAAAATACAAAGATATGTGAGCATGAATGAATTTGTCCAGTGGTCATGTCACTATAACTTGATCTTCAGCCTTTTACTTCAGATCAAATCAGTTTACCCAATGATAGTGCTGTTTTGTACAATATAGATTTCTTCCAAAAGGTAGAAAGCTAGTCTATTGATATTAATCTTGCCTGTTGCTCTCATTAAAAGTCCTATAACACACATAGAGGTTTTATCATTAATACATTACCAGTAGAATAATTTTATAAGCTCTTTTGAGTGTCCTAAACCTTCCAGAACTACAAGCACTTAGTGCTTTATTAGGTTAATCACAAGATGATTTTTTTAAACACCAAATGTCTACCTTTTTGATAGTCTTCTTCGCAACACTACTTTTGCCTTTGTTCAGCTCTCCCCCAACCCACCATGTTCTCTGCACTTAATCTAAGTTCTATCCATCTTTCAATTCCTAGATTAAGCTCCACTAGACTATTCAAAGTCATGATGATAGATTTCTTCTTATAAAATCATAACTTCAAAACTGGAAGCAACCTTAATTTGTTTAGTCCAATCTTCTCATTTTATGGATAAAAAACAGACTCATAATAGTTAAGATTCCCGAAATCATATAACTAATTGCTGGAATAGTTAGGGGAATCCTACAGATGATTAGTAGAACTATGTCTTCTAATTCCTAGTAAATAAAAAAACTCTATAAATACTTTATATTGCTCAAGTCATTTTAGGCTATGCCATTTTGTACTCTTTAGAGTCTCTTTAGACATGAATTTGTAATTGTAAGATTCTTGCTGCTGGTATTCCTCTTGATATCCAGAGTCTAGCACTGGAAACACCAACTTATACCACCTATATGGCCCATATCCAACTAACACCATTTACTTATATTAATAATATTAATATTATATGCAAAATACTATGCAACAGTTATGAAATAAAAACAGCTTGGCACTTTAAGAAGTCTTACATCTGAGGTAAAATAAGACATTGTATATAATTGTTGTATGGGACTTAGCTTTTCCTTAAGTTGAATTTAGCAGGACATGGATTTTAGAGATATGTTCTCTTTCTGTGCTTTCCCCCTAGACTTTAGTTTGTACTTTGGTGTCCCCCATTATCAACTGGATATAATTCTTCCCTTCTTGCAAAGATTCAAGAGATGTAAGCTATAAAGTATTTTATGATTCTTGGAAGAAAAACCCTATATAAATAAAAAAAGTTAATAGTACCTTAATAACAATTTTGGAAGTGACCTATTACAGGTATAGGGGATGAATCAAAATATGCAGCATCACAGATCATGCAATTATCATAAAGTATTTTTAAATTTCCTAATCAAAATTTTAGTTATCACCATAATTTTGTCAAGGCTTGAGAGCCAATGAAAATAAAACAAAACCTCATAAATATTTTCAAATATACATATATACATAGATAGATAGATAGATAGATAGATAGATAGATAGATAACTTGGAAGTTTCAAACAACTTGATTTCATATTCTCTGTCTCAACTCCTTCCTCTGTTTTTCTGCCCATCATATCTGTACCTAAATATTGAAGTAGTAACTTACATTAGTCTCCAGCAATTGGTGAAAGATATGTTTGGGTAGCAATTGATTATTGCTTTTGCAATGAAGAAACAGGGTGAAACAATGAAAAAGAGTGCTTGATTTACAGTCACAGGGCATGAGTTAAAATTCCTGCTTTGCCACTTATTACTCAATTGAATTTTGGAAAGGAATTAAACTTTTGTCACCACATTTTCTCCACTTATAAAATAAAGGCATTAGGCAATATGATCTCTAAGATGCCTTGTAATTATATATATATATATATATATATATATATATATATATATATATATATATATATATATATATATGATCCTTCTATACGAGGTCTTCTCTCTCTGTCTCTGTATCGCTCTCCTGTATGTCTCTCTTTCTGTCACACACACACACACACACACACACATACAAAGCTGTTGTTATATTTCTTCTCAAAATTTACCTATTAAATGCAAAGTTCATATAATCTCACAGATTAATTTATTATTACTTCTAGACTAATGACCCCAAATCTGTATTTCTAGTTCAATCAATCTTCTAACTTAAAGCCTAGTTCCATATCATCAACTTCTTTTAGAAGATTTTTTATAGGTTCCATTGTTGCTGCTCAATGCTTTCAAAACTTGTCATTATCAAATTACCAATCTCATGTATCAAATCCCATTCTCAATTATTTCTGTCAGTAGTATTACCAGACAACCAGGCTTAAAACTTCAGAAATATTTGCTCATTAGAAATTCTTTGTACTAATGAAACCATAAGTAAAATTTTTTAAAAGACAGAAAACTGGATAGATAGATAATCATAGTCTTAGGTGGATAAAATCTTAGAGATTATCTTTCTGTGCACTTTAGGAATCTTCTCTATAATATTTGTCTAACTGACATTTAAAACCCTTCTAACCCTAAATCTGAGATCCATTTGCTGAACATTTCTACAAATAAGGAATTCATTACCTCTTAAGGATGCTCTAAATATAAGAAAAGTTTTCTTTCTATTGAATTGAAATTCGGTAACTTCCAATCATTGGTTCTTATTGTTGATACTATAAACAATGTCTATTCCTTCTTTCATATATCAACCTCTCAAATATTGTTATACAATTATCATATTCCCCATATGATCCTATATCTAGTCAAACATCAAGTATGACATTTTTTTCATTTTACGAGTCCCTCATATTCATTTCTCATTCTCTGTTCCAATTACCAGCAAATATCATAATCACATTAGTTCACAGATGATTTACTTTAATAACCTAACTTATAGGCTATTTCTGATATCACCACTTCAATCTAAGAAAGAAAAAAAAATATGACAACACAACATTCCCATCCCTACCTCCAAAGGAGCATTTTTATATTTTTCTTTTCAGCAATATGATATAACCACTAAAAAAAAATTAACGTGATCTTAGACTAAACACAAAACAAATAGGAAGGCATAAAAACACCTTTCATTCCTGTTTATCTAAATCTACCTGTTCTTCAAAGTTAATCTCAACCCAACTGATAAATAGTCAAAGGATATGAACAGACAATTTGCAAATGATGATGTTAAACCATCTATAATCATATAAAAATGCTATAAATCACTATTGGTTAGAGAAATTCAAATTAAAACAATTCTGAGGTACCACTTCACACCTCTCAGATTGGTTAAGATGACAAGAAAAGATAATAATAAATATTGGAGGGGATGTGGGAAAACTTGGACACTGATGCACTGTTGGTAGAGTTGTGAAATGATCCAATCACTCTGAAGAGCAATGTGGAACTATGCCCAAAGGGATATAAAACTGTGCATACTCTTTGATTCAATAGTGCTACAATTGGGTTTGTATCCTAAGGAAATCAAAAAGGAGGGAAAAGGATCTACATGTGCAAAAATGTTTGTAGTACTTCCTTTTGTGGTGACAAATAATTGGAAAATGAGTAAATATTTATTAGTTGGGGAATGGTTGAATGAGTTATGGGATAAGAATGTAATAAAATATTATTATTCTATAAAAATGATAAGCTGATTTTACAAAGGCATGGAAAGATTTACAAGCACTGATACTAAGCAAAATCAGTAGAACTAGGAATACATTGTACACAATAACAATATAGGCTACTTGGGATCAAAGATTTAGAACAATAAGGGAACTCTGAAGCCATCTAATTCAATTCTCCCATTTTTGAAGAGAGGAGGAAATTGATTTTGCAATGATCAACTGTGAAAGACTTGATTTTTCTCAGTAGTTCAGTAATCCAAGGCAATTCCAATAAACTTTGGATAAGAAAATCCAATCTGCATCCAGAGAGAAAACTAGAGAAGACTAAATGTAGACCAACACATACCATGTTCACTTTTTTTCTTTTTCTTCTGTTTTTTTTTCTCTTGTAGTTTTTCCCTTTTTGTTCTGATTTTTCTCTCCCAATATGATTCATAAAGAAATGTACATTAATATGCATGTATAACCACACCAAAAAAAAAAAACAATAAAAAGGAGAAGAAAAAAAGCTAAAAAGATACCTATTTAAGCCTTCATTATATCTAAACCTTCTATGAGTTATGAGAAAATTGGGTAGCATGAAAAGAACATTGGTCCTGTATTCAGGCAGAGAACCTGGGTTCAAATTCCACTTTTGATAGTTATGACATATATGACTTTGGGTAAGTCATTTAACCTCACTGAGTTTCAATTTTCTCCTCTTCAAAAATGGGAGAATTGAATTATATGGCTTCAGAGTTCCCTTTGATCCCAAGTAGCTTATACTGTTATCATTTAGTATTCCTATTCCTCAGAGAATCCCAGAATTTGAGAACTGGAAGGAAACTCTCCAATCATATAGTATAACTCTTCCACTAGAGGAATTCCTACTATAGCATATCTTACACATGATTATCCATCCTTTCCTCAAAAGAGCTCTATGGAAGAGAATTCCACCACTCCCTAGGAAGCTCATCCCACATTTGGATGGCACTGATTATTAGGAAGCTTTTCTTGATATCTTGTCACTTCTATAGCGTCTAATTCTGCCCTCTAGGGCCTAACCAGAATGTCTAAATCCTCCTAAGAATCATCTCTGTCCATTCCCCTGAATTTTTTTCTTCTTCAAACTAACCATACGCATTTTTTTTTAATTGATCACCATATGATGTGGATTAAAGGCCCTTTACCATTCTGATTGCTCTCTTCTAAACACTCTCCAATTTGTTAAAGTACTTCTTTAATCATGGTATTCAGAACAATCTAACCCCAAATGAGGTCACAGAGAAAAAGACATGATTGAAACAACTTAACAACAACAAAGATTACATTCATTTTTCTTGAATGCTAATTCATATCATAGTGTTGACTCATATCAAATTTGCAGTTGACTCATACCAATATATTTTTCAGAAGACTGCTGTCCATCCATACCTCCCCAAGTTATACTTAGAAAATTAATTTTTATTAATTAAGTACAACACTTATCAATCAAGTACAACAATTATCTTTACTGAATTTCATCTTATTAGAGATACCCTGGTGTTTTAGCCTGTGGAGATCTTTATAGATCCTGATTCTTACCCACTGTATTAGGCATCTCTTATAGTTTTATATCATTGGAAATTATGAATCATATCATTTATGCTAAAAGATAAATAGGTTAGACAGATAAAGTATATAAAAAGAAAAACACATAAAAGTAAACAACATAGTTCTTATCCTCTAGAAGCTTATATTTTATTTTATTTTATTTTATTTTGAGGCTGGGGTTAAGTGACTTGCCCAGGGTCACACAACTAGGAAGTGTTAAGTGTCTGAGACCAGATTTGATCTCGGGTCCTCCTGAATTCAAGCTTGATGCTCTATCCACTGCACCACCTAGCTGCCCCCAGAAGCTTATATTTTAAGTGGGAGAAAACACATAAAGCAGCACTTAAAATAGGAGATTATGAGTGGGGAAGGGTATGGGGAGACCATGAAGTAAATGTTATGGTAACCTGGTTCCAGGCTCTATTAAGTAAAAGGTTGACCTTTTTCACAAAGCCATGATATCTAGGAATATAGCCTGAGTTTCCTGTGGGTAGAGACTATTAAAGAAACCATCGCAAGGAAACATCAGGAAATCACTGATAAAACATTAAATAGTATATTGTCAAGTAGAAATCTCTGAGAGTACTCCACTGAAGACCTCCTTCCAGGTTGACATTACCATCAATATTATTCTTTCTGTCAGAGCATACAATCAGTTCTAAAACTACATAAATAGATTATCATCTATGCACTCCATTTTTCCTATAAAGAATAACATAATACACTTTATAAAAATGTTTGCTAAAATCTTTTAAAGCCATAACTACATTTCCCTTCCTCGTGTTTGGTAATTCTCTCTCTCTCTCACACACACACACACACACACACACACACACACACACACACACACACACAAATTCTACAATTACAATTCTTGATGAAGCCATGAACCAATGAAGTTTTGTACCAATTATTTCCCTTTCCAGGTGTTAAGTAACCATCTTTTGTGGTCTAGAATTATTCCTGAAATCAAAGTCACATCTATTACTTACACATTGAAGATTCTTCTCTTTCCTTTTTTAAAAAATTGAAACAACATTTGCCTCACCTTTCCCAATGATGTTTCAAATAGCACTAAAGGTAGTTCAGTAAGCATTCCAGCCAAATTTGCATTTGGTTTTTTTTTATGACTTAAGTTTGTAGCTCATCTGCATCTAGTGAATGCAATTCATGTAGGATAGCTAAGACTTCTCTTATTAGTTCCTAATCCTTTGTATCAACTTCTCATTAATCATTCTGTGCTGTCATTTTCACTATTGCCTTTTACAGAGAAAGCAGAAATAAAATAACAATTGACCAGCTCAGCCTTCTTGTTGTTGTCAGTTATCATCACCTCATTGAAATTCTCATGTGTATATGAGTCAAAAGTATAGACAATTAAGATCTCAACTGCTTTTGCTTTCATGATAAGTTTTATATATGTGAGTATCATTTCTAAATATATTCTATCTCCTGATTCAAGGCAATTCCAATAGATTTGGAATGGACAGTACCACCTGCATCTAGGGAGAAAATTATGGAAACTAAATGTGGATCAAAGCATAGTATTTTCACTTTTTTTGTTATTGTTTGTTTGTTTTTCTTTCCAGTAATATTTTTCCCTTTTGATCCGATTTTCCTTGTGCAGTATAATGAATCTGGAAATGGGTTTAGAATAATTAGACATGTTTAACCTATATCAGAATGTTTGCTGTCTTGAGGAGGAGGGGGGAGATTGAAAAATTTGAAACACATCTCAGAAGAGGTAAATGCTGAAAACTATCTTTGCATGCATTTGAAAAAAGAAAATAGTATTAAAAAAAAGAAAAACAAGAAATTCTCATGTGTATTATTAGCCTTTTCTTGCTAGCAGGATGATAAACTCTTTGATTCAGGAATCATTTCAGATTTCTCATTTCAGATTTTTATATTTTTATTGCATGTAATTTGATACTGAACCCATAGCTGATAATAAATATTGGTGACAGAAGAAAGGCTGGACTCACAGATACTGAATCATGGAATTAGAAGGGATTTGAAGAATCATCTTCTCCAGTTCCCCTATGTTTAGGCATATGAGAGTCTAAGCATCTAGGATAGAAAGATCTCAAAGATAAAGTTATCCTCTCTGACTTGTTCCAGTGTTTTCCCACCATTATAGATGTTTCTCCTCATGGCCAATGAAAATCTCTCCTATTTTGGTGAAAAAAACGTCTTTCTCTTGATAAGAATTCTGTAAAATGGATAAGAATGGGTTTTCCTCCTCTGCTCCTATAGCACTGATATAGTTGAAGGCATCAGATGTTGGGACTCGATCATGTGAAGAATTCATGATGGCCTTCTCTTTGCCAAAAGGTATATTTCTTTTTTTTAAAAAAATAGTTTTTATTTACCAGATATATGCATGGGTAATTTTACAACATTGACAATTGGCAAACCTTTTGTTCTAATTTTTTCCTCCTCCCCCCCATGGCAGGTTGACCAATACATGTTAAATATATTAAAGTATAAATTAAATACAATATATGTAAGGTATATTTCTTTAGGAGAAGAGATTATGTACAATCAGCAGGATAATTTCGGAAATACCTGGAGAGACTTGCACGAACTGATACTAAGTGAAATGAGTAGAACCAAAAGAACATTGTACTCAGCAACAACAAGATCATGTGATAATCAATTCTAATGGACATGGCTCTTTTCTACAATGAGATGATTCAGGTCAGTTCCAATAGTCTTGTGATGGAGAGAGCCATCTGCACCCAGAGAGAGGACTATGGTGACTGAAGGTGATTCACAACTTAGTATCTTCAATTTTTTATTGTTGTTTGCGTGCATTTTGTTCTTTCTTATTTTCTTTCCATTTTGATCTGATTTTTTTCTTGTGCAGAATGATAATTGTGGAAATATGTAAAGAACAATTGCACATGTGTAACATATGTTGGATTACTTGCCATCTAGGAGAGGGAGTGGGAGGAAGGAAAGTAGAAAAAAATTGAAATACAAGGTTTTGCAAGGATGAATGTTGAAAACTATCTAAGCATATGTTTTGAAAATAAAAATATTTAATAAAATAAAATAAAGGAGCAGGGGTTACTGACAAAATGAAGGGTTACAATAGACATGAAAAATGATAAATATGAAATAGAGTGAAAGAGCATATAATTAGCAAGAAAGGGGGTTTAACAATTAATGATGGAAAGGGCAAGTTCCTTAGTGGAACTGGCAATTAGCCCAGAAGTTGGACCATGCCCTTAGCTGGCAGATTAAATACCAAAAAGGATTTAGCATCCTAAAAGAATCAGAGAAAAACACCACAAGGTATGGTTGGGGTTGAAAGGAGAGAATAGTGGGGGGATGAGAGCAGAGATAGTATGTAGAATGGGAAAAGGGTAAGAGGAAAGACACTACCAGGAAGATTTAGAGGAGAAATTTAACCTCAAGGACATGGCTAGGATTTCTGACAGGATATAGCAAGGTAAGACTGCCCACAGCCCCTACAGAGGATGGGTCTCAGGGACTTGCTATAACTTGGATTTCTTGGCTGAACATTGCAAGATGGGGCCCCAGATAGGGGAGGGGGGAAGGAGGATGATCTCCATAGAAGGTGGGACCACTAAGCTAAATTGATCTCCATCAGAGCCTATTTTCTGCCTACCCTAGGTAGTAATTCCATCAATGTTGCAGTCTCTCTCTGCCAACCCACACCCAGCTATCTGAGACCTCATCACTTAGAGTTTTCATTTTTCATGTTGTTTTACCCTTTATTTCTATTACTTCCTCAATCCCTACAATCATTTCTATTTCTTTTGTCTGGGCTCCTTTTTTGAAAGTGACCAAAATTAATTCAATTCTCTAAATAAGTGGCAGGACAAGGATTAAAATGAAGGTTTCAGAATTTCAAAACGACTATGGAGCTTCCCTGCTGGGTTTTCAACAACTGTGGTATTTTATTTGGAATCTTTGTAGTTAGGTAAATATTTCTTCAGCAGTAATTCTTAGCTCTTCTTCAAAGTATTCTAAGCTTATTAAAATCCTCATTCTTTTGTGAAAAAGAGACAGAGAAGGAGGGAAGGAGACTGGAGGAAAGGAGAGGGGGGAAGGGAAGGGGGAGGAGAGGGAGAGGGAAAGAGAGAGTGTGTATAGAAGGGGAGAAGGACAAGTTACTTTTATAATAGAAGGAGTTATTTTTATGTTAAGTAAAACTTTCAGGAAAGTTTTGTAAACCTGTTTCTCTGACACCATAAGGCAGAATCCTCTATAAATGCGAGTTGTATTTTTTTGTTTGTTTGTCTCTTTTTAAATCTTAGCCAACATTTCAAAGAATCAATAATTTCAGTAATAATTTATAATCCTTTCTATACTTGCTTTTATTGACCTAGTCAGAAAAGCCAAATCATGCTTTAGAAATAATCCACAATGATAATACAGATCACAATTCATGGCTAGGCAGTAGCTTTAGTCAAAAAGCATAGCTTTCAAAGGAAAAGATGAAAATATCTGAGTCTAAGATAAGAAGGAGACTAGATGTCACTTCGTTAATCCTTCAATCATACCTAGTTCTGAGAGTGTTGAGGTCTAATAATTCTAGAAAGTAATGTCATCTTTTTTCAGTGTTAGGGAGGACTTAAGGATGATTCATCTTCTTCTGTGACCCTAGGGTAGGGAAGTTATGAGCGCAAAACATAACAAATATCAGGGTCTTAAAAGCCCATTGTCATAAATTTGGAGTTGGAAGACACTTCACTGCCATCTCTTTATGATTTTGCTGATAAGAACACTGAGACTTAGGGAGTTTTAAGTACCTTTTCCTCAATGATACATTAGTAGCAAGTGTTAGATTATTTTAATACACGTCCCTTAACTCCTGAAACAATGCTTTTCCCACTACACCATTCTGTCTTTTCTTGTTGTGTGAACTATCAGTGACATTGAGATTTACATAATCAAATCTGTCTGATTTTTATTTACATTATGGTAGAGCAGTGGGTTTTAACTCAGGGTCTATGAACATGTTTTTGTTTAATATTTTGTAATAATGTATTTCAATAGAATTTACTCCCTTTGTAATTCTATGTATTTCATATTATGTAGTTCAAATCTTATTGTCAGATGCCTGTAGGGTTCACCAGATGGCTAAAGGGATCCATGACACAAAAAGGTTAAGAATTCCTATAGTAGAGAACTTTTAATTATTATTATTCTTGAAGAATGTGAAAAAAATATCTTTGTCAGGCTAATTTCATCTTATTATTGTACCAGTAGTTATTTAGAGCACTGTTTCAGGTCTTACCTTAAGCTCCTAAAAGGCAAGAATTGTCTTTTGACATTGTCAAGTATTCTTTGCACTGTCTCACACACTCATCCTTAGAGACTTTTGACTGAAATTCACATATTGTTTGTGATCATTATTTCGGCCAATTAGACACTTAGGCCCTGTTTATATTGAGATGAAAAAAGAGAGAATATATTTTCCATGTAGGAGCCAAAGGACAGGCTACATACAGCAGATTAGCTGGGCTACAATTTCTTGCTAATAGAAGGAATTTTTTGTTTAACTTTTTTAGTGTAACCAAGCCATTAAGCTCAAGCAGTCATACCTGGATTTCTAGAAATTTAGACTTCAATATTTCTAAGCAATGACCATTTCATGCTTATAAAGAATCGTATGAGTACCAGAAAAACTTATTATTTATCCTTCCTTCTCAGACCAATGACATCACAAGGGTGATGTGTTGACTTGCTCATGAAATTGAATTTCGCTGAGGCAAAGTCATCAGTCTCATTCCCTTCTCAAGTCATCACAGTAAAGAAAATAGTCCAGAATTCAGTGAATAATCTTGACTTTTCTAAATTAAGATTTTTTCCAGGTTTCAGTTTTTCTGAGGCAATTCCCATTCAATGACTAAGGCCTAAGTAAAAATTGAAACAAGACGATCCAACTTACCATCCCAAAGATAAGGGAAGGTCTAGGGGAAGATTCTCCAAGTTTCCAGCCAAAACAGAAAACAATTGCTATTTATACTCATCCCAAGCCCACAAAATCTAAACAATAAACCACAGCCTATTGCTGTCCATTTAATGAAAGACAGAATGAGTTATATTCTAAAACTTTGTCAAATAGCTCCATTTAATGAACTTTTTTAAGGTCTGTTTTTCAGAGTTATAGTTCAAAAAATCAAATGAAAATTCTGCAGGACTATAGAGATGTCAGAGGAGTTAAATGTGTCTGCTGAGGTCTTTGAGTAAGAGACAACATTCTTAATTTTGAGTTTAAATACCAAAAGCAGTTCTGCTGATAGAAAAGCCAAGCAGAAGCTCTCTTTTAGTGGAAAGAATAGGGAAAAAAGTCTATAGTGTACAAAGGGGAGGCAGAAATTTAGTATATTGGTGAATGAATGAATTAATGAGCAAGTGAAAACATTTATTAAGCAATTATCATGTGCCAACAATGGTAGTAACCAGGAGCAAAATTAGAATATCATTGATGATTATGAGTACTGAGGGTTTAAAATTTAGAAACTAGAATGGGTGAAAATATGTTTGTATGTGCCTTCTCTATTGAGGAATAAAAAAGTGGAGGTTGAGATTTGGGTTTGATAATGAATGAGATGGAGGGAGATCTCTCAAAACAGTTGTGAAAAATAGAGTAAGGCTTCATCTACCCCCCTACCCCTACCCCCCAACCCCTCCCTCGCCCAAGTTGGACTAGGCCTAAAGGTCCTTGGACATTGATTGCTATTCTTCCATGACATTATTTTCTTCCTATTTTGATCAAATATGGGCATCTATATTCTTATTGGCCAAAGCTCAATTTCTTGGGTAGCTCCCTCATTTAGAATGTAAGACCCTTGGCCAATAAGGATGAGGTTCAGTGGAGGGAAGGGTATTTGTGTTAGGGACTATTTAAAGTTTCAAATCTGTCCCAAAAGATACCTCCTCCTTTCAGTTCTTTGTTTGACTGGAGGGATGCCCACTTCTCACAAGAATGTATAATAAACTTTCATTTTGCTCCTAGAGATACCTCCAGCTGTTTTTATTAAATGGTGACCACTGACCATTCAGAGCCACACAATAATAACCATGAAATTTTATTTTACTTTATAAAACATTATTAAAAACTTATTGTTCACAAGAATACTCTTGTAGAATTTATACAAGGCTTTATAATTTAAAAAGCAGTTTTATATACTTTATCTCATTTGGTTTAGTTAGGATGATGGGTAAATAAGACTCCAGCAAAATAAACTGTATTCCTGTTAGCAACCAGTGTCCAGGTGGGTTATAGGGAGAGGAATTAATTGGAGAAACTTTTTTGTTTCATTTAAGTGGAATTTAAGTGGGTCTTTGTTACAATGGGTGCAACCAAATTGAAAAGCTACTGAGACAAGCGGGAAGGAACTTTGATAGAATTATCTTGTAATTCCTTGCACGATCATCATCCCACAGTTACTGAATCTAATTGGAAGGCCAAATCATGATGTGAAACCCCCAAGGTTAGTTTTCTTCTATTCAAGAACCTGTTGGTACCCCACTTTTCTATGCCTTATAGCAGTAAGTTCTCTAGGGAAAACTTTCTGCCTTATGGTGTCTCTCTCCTCATAGCTAATTTCTTTTAAGATTAGTCTACTTACTAAGCATCACAATGGCAAGTTTTTTTTAGGAATTTAGCCTGTCTTATGGTGCCTTTCTCCTTGTTAATGGCAAGTTCTTCCAGAGTACTTAGCCTTCTTCTGCACCCCCAAACCAACATCAAAGATTCATAAACTAATTTTACAAAAAGGCTTAATAACTGGTCTAAAATCACAGATGTAACTAATAGCCAAAATAAGACAAGCATTAGGATTTAAGGTATATGGTCCTAAATGCTAGAACTAGCAGTTATCTCTAGGTTCTACCAACTCATGTAAAAGAGGAATCAAATGGCCTAATTTGGCTCAGAAGCCACAAGCAGGAGCAATGAATAAAAGTCACTATTCTATTACTTAGACTAACTAGAAAATATAACTATTATGTAGCTAACAAAGGACATTCACTCATATGGGAGCCACATTATTCCATTAAGTCACATTTTGATGGTACTAAGTGCATAGACAGCCATTGTAAGCACTACAGGAGTTTCTCATGACTACAAACTATATCTATGAGTTGATATGGGAACTAGAGTATGATTGGAAGCCCGAGAGGCAGTATGAAAGAGTGAAAAAAAAATTGGATTTGCAAAGAGAAACTGAATTCAAAACAATACTATTACTCATGGGCCTTGGGCAAGAAAAACAACTTCCTTTTTTGGATCTCAAGCACTTTGTAAACAACATGAGAAGTTTGAATTAAATGAATTTTAAGATCTCTCTAGTTCAAAATCTATGAATTTTGTTTTTAATACAGAAAAAAACATATTTACTGATTTCCCCACATTTGTTAATAGTTGGAAGAGCTAAAAAAAAGTCAATATAAAAATAATTCTATAATTTAACTGTATAATGCAATATTGATTTATTGAATCAAAGAATCATTGAATTAAACAAACAACTGAATAAATGAGATATTGAAATATCTAATTTCTCATCCCTGGTTAATTTTATGCTGTCACCATGATGATGATGACAACAACAAGAATGATGAAAATAGCAATGATGATGATGTGATGATAATAATAACAACACACAGTTACTGAATCTAATTGGAAGGCCAAATCATGATGTCAAACCCCCAAGGTTATTTTTCTTCTATTCAAGAAAACAGTAGCAAAAATAAATCATATTTGTGTGGAAGTTTGATATTTGTCAAATGTTTTTAATACCTTGTGAGGTATTATTTCCATTTTAGAAGGGAGGAAAATAAAGTGCTGAAAATTGTTGAAATGTGCTGACTTGCTCTTGACTACACAGCTTTTAAATGTCTCAAAAAGGTTTATGACCCAGATCTTTTGACATTTCAGGAGATCTGATAACATGCATGATTATCTACTCCTTGAACATATTAATTTTTATCCCTGTATGAATGGAGGCCTATAAAACCACACTGTCTTAATCAGGAGCTTGGGATCTCAATTGAAGAACCAGATATGCTTCTAAAATCTCACCTCTTCCTTTTAACTAAATGGCAACAAGCAAATACATTCTCATTTCCTTTCCCCACAGTTTCTGAACTCAACTTCCCTACCTTGCAATCTAAGGATAAATGGAAATTGTACTAAAAACTTTTTTTTGACTAGTGCTCATGCATTACTGGCATAAATTATTGTTAAACATGTTCATGGATGATAACATTGGCCTTGCTCATTTTTTTAAAGAGGTTTCTAGGGAACATAGGCCATGGCATTTTAGTTGAGAATCTTATACAAATCCTTAGACAATATTTTGCCCAATATCGCTGATAGTGAATGCATGATGATGCAAAACAGTGACTGGGACATAATATGGTACTCTATAGATGACACAGTAGAATACCAAATGATTGCTTATTTCAAAATAGGATTATACCACAATTTTTAAAACTCCTTTTTTTTGAATATATAAAGATTCATAGTAGCATATGTATTTATATATTCATTTATTCATTCATTGCAATAATGTCACATGGATTATGCAACAATATTTTCCTCTACATTTTTAATACTGCATAAAGCAAATCTCAATGCCTCATCCCCTTCTCACTATCCTGACTTTTATGGAACATTAGGGATCTATCCCACTGTGTTCAAAAGGGTGCCTGAAGGACATTTTTCAAAAGCAATTGGCTGCCTACTAGTAAGTACAGTAGCATATTCTAACCAACTTGCTAATGACCAGGAGCTTAGGGTTGCCACATCAGCACCACTGAGGTATTCCTTTGCTAGATCAGCTCATTAGTTTCCCTTAATCTTTGACTTCCCTACCCAGTAAAGTAGTGATGCATAGAATTCATTTCCCTTATTTTAGGGATTTTTAAAATCTTAAACGCAGTGAAACTGTTGTCAGGATAACCCGAACCTTTTGTTAATACCCTAAACATCACCCAAACTCTGAGTTCTGCTAATTAGGTATCCTCCCAAGCTGAACTCCAGACCTTTCAGAATTCTCCTTTATTAATTTCAGTTCATTTCCTTTCTGTGTAGTTTTCTGACCCCTATCAAGGAAGGTTACTGAAGTATTCTCAAAACAGTGGGAAAAGAGACATATTTGTCAGGAACTGGCGTTCTACCTGTATATCAAATTAGCAATTTTTTAAAATTCCATTTGCAAGTAGAAAATCATGTTGCTGAGATAACTTGCAAGGGGATATGTTTCTCCATGCACATTTAAATTGAAAAATCATAAGTGAAAAAAAGATTTGTGTTTTTTTTCCATTTCTAAACTACAGGCTACACTATCTTCAGTTCTAAGAAAAACCAACATGGGTGGGATAAAATTCAAGATCTCTTGGAATAAAGGACCAGGGAAGAAGGAAAATGTAATGAAAGACAAATTATGCACTCTAAAGTATTCATTTTATACCTCTGAAATTTACTGGCTGTCCCTATGGAAAGTTATTTGGTTTCTCTGCTCCCTATGTAACTCTCTAAGATTTTAAGTTAAAGACAACATTACATCCCAAGCCCCAAAGGAAATAGATTAATAACCATAAATTTATTATTTATGAGAAGCATGCATAACAAATAAAACCTTATAGTCAGGAAGATTTGCATTCAAATTCTGCCTCTGACATATACCAACTGTATGATCCTAGACAAGTCATTTAATTTCCAAGTGCTCCCAGAAAATTCAATGAGACTCTTGCTAGCTGTCTGTATGAATAAGAATTTCTGGAACAGGAGTTTCCTGTGATATTGAAATTACATATATCCTATCCTCTCCAAAATCCAGCCAAAACAAAATCACTTTTGGATGAGACTATTTGGGGGTGAATTTATTCCATAATTAGCTAAACTATGGTGTTTTCTTTTTCCCTAGGTTTTGAATGTGTTTGCCTTTTTTAAATATTCCCACTAGGAAAAAAGTGAAATATGTTTTTGGTGTTGCTATTGTAATTCCTAGTTATATATGCCCAAGAGGAAATGCATTTTAATTTAATTGACAAGTAAATTTGATTAGTGAAGTTAGCCAGATCCAAGATATAGATTCTTTTTTTTTTTATTCATTTTTCCAAATTATCCCCTCCCTCCCTCCACTCCCTCCCCCCGATGGCAGGTAATCCCATACATTTTACATGTGTTACAGTATAACCTAGATACAATATATGTGTGTAAATACCATTTTCTTGTTGCACATTAATTATTAGCTTCCGAAGGTATAAGTAACCTGGGTAGATAGACAGTAGTGCTAACAATTTACATTCGCTTCCCAGTGTTCCTTCTCTGGGTGTAGTTGTTTCTGTCCATCACTGATCAACTGGAAGTGAGTTGGCTTTTCTTTATGTTGAAGATTTCCACTTCCATCAGAATACATCTTCATACAGTATTGTTGTTGAAGTGTACAGTGATTTTCTGGTTCTGCTCATTTCACTCAGCAACAGTTGATGTAAGTCTCTCCAAGCCTCTCTGTATTCCTCTTGCTGGTCATTTCTTACAGAGCAATAATATTCCATAACCTTCATATACCACAATTTACCCAACCATTCTCCAATTGATGGACATCCATTCAACTTCCAGTTTCTAGCTACAACAAAAAGAGCTGCCACAAACATTTTGGCACATACAGGTCCCTTTCTACTCTTTAGTATTTCTTTGGGATATAATCCCAATAACAGCAATGCTGGGTCAAAGGGTATTCACAGTTTGATGACTTTTTGGGCATAGTTCCAAATTGCTCTCCAGAATGGCTGGATTCTTTCACAACTCCACCAACAATGTATCAGTGTCCCAGTTTTCCCACATCCCCTCCAACATTCATCATTATTTGTTCCTGTCATCTTAGCCAATCTGACAGGTGTGTAGTGGTATCTCAGAGTTGTCTTAATTTGCATTTCTCTGATCAGTAGTGATTTGGAACACTCTTTCATATGAGTGGAAATAGTTTCAATTTCATCATCTGAGAATTGTCTGTTCATATCCCTTGACCATTTATCAATTGGAGAATGGTTTGGTTTCGTATAAATTAGGGTCAGTTCTCTATATATTTTGGAAATGAGACCTTTGTCAGAACCTTTGCTTTTAAAAATATTTTCCCAATTTGTTACTTCCCTTCTAATCTTGTTTGCATTAGTATTGTTTGTACAGAAACTTTTTAGTTTGATGTAATCAAAATCTTCTATTTTGTGATCAATAATGATCTCTAGTTCTCCTCTGGTCATAAATTCCTTCCTCCTCCACAGGTCTGAGAGGTAGACTATTCTCTGTTCCTCTAATCTATTTATTACAAGATATAGATTCTTTACACCAAAAACTGATAAGTATTACTATTAATCATGACAATGGTTCACTTTACCTATGCAAGGATTAGCTATTTCAAAACAAAATGGCAACAGCTGCAGAGAAACCTGACTCAACCCAGCAAGCAACTTAGTTTGCTCATGTCCCATGGTCCTATTGATAGAGCCAAATTGTCTCTGCAGCCACTTGTTGGTAAACGTTAAGATGATTGGATTGAATGGTGTGTTTAGTCCACTGTCTGTTTGGCTTCATACAAACAGGACCTAAACCAAGGTTTCTTGATACAGGATTCATAGCCTTCTAAGAGGACGATGAACTGGAGTTGGGGCAGGAGTGGGGGGGGGGATAGATTATTTCTCTATTTTCACTAACCTTTAACTAAAAATTTTCATTTCCTTTAATTCATATTTATAAAAAATTCATTATGATAAGGACCCCATAGGCTATGAGAGAAGGTCAGCACAGTCTTCACACTGTCCAAAACTAAGGGAAATATAAGGACAGTTCATATCAAAGAAATGACATGCAAAAAAATATTTTTGACAAGAATTCTTTTAACAGATAGCTTTCACTACTCATATTCACCATGTAATTTCTCGATTCTGTTTTTCCTTTAGTCTATAGAGAACACAGGTTTAGCTTAGAATGTAAAGACATAATGGTCTCTCTTTACTTTGAAAAGATTTTATGATCTTGAGAAAATTTATGAATACCAAGTATTTGGTCCTTCAAACTGAGCTACTTATTATTTGTCCATTTCCTTTAGTGTGGCATTTTCCCATTTCTGAATGTCCTGCTGCTGTAGGCCATTCAATAAAAATATTATTTCCTCCCTATAAATGTCTGCTCTGATTTACTTTTATATTGTTTCTTTAACCTCGATTTAGTTTTATCCTATGGCCATGTTTTGAGCTGAAAAGGGTAACTTTACTTGGCATTAAACCTATAAGGATTATTGATGTGAGGATGTCACAGTCTTAAACGGAAGTGTTGCAGTGATTTAAAAAAAAAAAAAAAGATTAAGAAAGGGGAGAGATTAAAAAAAAAAAAGGATAGAGAAATTCTGGGAAAGAGGAAGTTTTTTGAACAATAAATCTTTAATGGATACTATCCTCCAAATATTGGAGTGGCTTGTACAATCTAACTAAGTACTCTATGTGGAAATAGCTGTGAAGAAGAGTCTTTGGAAGAAGAAATAATATCAAAATATTATGGCATCCTGAATGGAACAGTTTGGTGATTACATTATGTGAGGTTATTTTAATTGCCTTCCGAAAGATGTTTAAAAAAAAAATTAAACAAACAAACAAACAAAAAACCATATGGTATAACATGGGTGAGGGGGAATCAAAGGTTTTAAAGCAGTAAACAACAGTCACTTTCACATAAGAGGTGGTCAGAATGGATCTTCTGTGCCAAGAGGGGATTAAGAAGAGGGTGGGAAGCTAATCCATTCCACTTATCAACTTCTCTGAGGTTTTGAACATGAAAGAAGCATACCTAGGGCTACATGAGTATCTATCCATCTCCTGTCACCCTTAACTAAGTTTTTAACAGAAATCTCAGGACTTATTTACATGAGTCTGATCCTCCTCTCCCCCTCCTCCTTCTAAGAGACACAGAGATAAAGAGGGACAGAAACAGAGGCAGAAAATGAAAGATACAGAGAAAGGAGGCAGTGAAGATGGGAAAAAGTGAGGTGAGGATCTGTTTAGAAGAAAATTATGAAACATAATATCTATGGTCTGACTGTAGCGAATGAAATTTAATTTCTTTTTTTTTTAAGTAATAACAGGGCAGTTTATTCGCCAGCCAGCAATAAGGTTGGCATCTGAACAAAGGGCATGATAATGAGCCCAGACTATACCAAATCTCATTGCTTGTACTTGCTGTAAATGTAATGCTATTCATTTAGTATTTTGCATGGTGTGATGCAATCTATTTCTTACACTGTTATGTGGTGATGTGACACTACTACTGAAATCTTACAGCTTCTAAAGAAGTGAAAAAAGATTTGTAGAATGCTGTTTGCAGGTATCTTCCAAGTCACTGGTTTGTTTTAATGTGATGCTGGGGTTTTTTTTTTTTTTGGTTTTTTTTTTTTTGCTTTTGTTTTTTTCCAAAACATCCACACATTTCCATTGCCAGATGCCCTCATTTCCTTTCCTTTCCATTTACCTTCAGGATATCTGACCATTGGGATCTCTCCATGGGGATTTCTCCATAGGGATTACCTTTTGCAATTCAGAGCTGGAGATACACAACACAAAGCAAAGTAGAAAGTTTCCGTTTTCCAGAAAACTATGGCTCTGAAAGCTAGAAACCCGAGTGATGATTGTTCTTCCCTTAGGAGATTTCCAATCATGACAAAATATACAGTGGATACATGACAGATTTTATTGGAAAGGGGGAAAAAAAAGATGTGCATCTCAGATTGAAACAAACAACAAAAAAAGATCTTGTATTCCTGCATAATGAGAAATAGAATACTTTTTTTTTTTTGGTGTTATCCTCTAAGATCTTGTGGCTTTTTTGTGGCTTTGGAAACAGCAAAGCAAATGCTACCCACAACCTCAGTGATTAACAGAGAAGTAGAGAGGATAGAGGTAGAGTACTGGATTTGGAGTCAAAAAGGACTGAGTTCAGATTCTGTCTCTGACACTAGCAATGTGACTATTTAACCTTTCTAGCACTTAATCAGTTTTGTAAAATGTGTCTGCTAAGTTGTAAGACAGATTGTAACCCACATTGATGGAGAAAATGTTCACCAGCTCATAGAGCTGTAATATATTGGCCAAATAATACTTTGCTTATCTGGAACTTTATATCCATCATCTGATTTGTATTCATAAGACTATGAAGGTATATAATAATAAAAATTGTCATTTATTTAGTAATTTATGAAAGTTATCTCATTTGTTCCTCATAACAACTCGGTAATATAAATTACTACAGTTATTCTCAACAATTTGCATTTTTCAGATGAGAAAAATGAGGCTTAGAGGGGATAAATCACTTGCTAGTAAACATCAGAAACAGGCTTTGAATTCAGGGCTCTTTGTCTAAATATCTAACTCTCTTACTATCATATTACACCATCTAATCCATAAGCATCATCATCCCCATTGTCCAGGTAAAGACTTTTAATTCAGAGAATTAACTTAATTCAGCAATTTATTCCAAGGTAGGTATTCTGATTACAAAATTTCAAATTCTCATATAAAACGTATCCATGAATGAAAACACCGAAATATCTGACTGAAATATCATCCAAATTCAGACTACAGAGGAACTAATTCCGGAGGCTTGCTATGCCATGATATAGTTGATAAAGTTAAAAGATAAGTATATTAGTTATACTGTATAAAAAAGAACAACCTGTCAGATTTAAAGCGATTTCATCATCCATATTGCAGGCAACTTAACCAATCTGGCAAAACCACTGTGTCACCAAGACTTTCAATTTTTTGCATCTGTTTGCTTATATGAAAACATATCCTCCTTAAAATCCCAATTCAGATGACTGGAATAGTAAGGTTTTATGTAAACCACTTAATCTGCATCTTAATTAGACCATTAAACTCTATTTCATTGCCTACAAAAATTAGCTTGTCTTTCTCCTTTTCCATTTCTCTAGGAGGATTTTTTTTTTAAGTGTGAAATAAAAATCTTTTAAAGTAAATGACTAGTAAAAGCAAAAGTGAAAATCTGGTATTTATAATTCAGTTTCTCAGATTCTTCTTTTTTCTTTTGGAACTAATTAGTTACTCAAAAATTTAGTCATTCCCTATTGGAGTATTATAGAACTATCTGTTATATGGGTGCAAAGAATACTTGACATAAATAAATAAATAAATAAATAAATAAATAAATAAATAATGCCCTTCCTTAGGAATAACTTTGTGAATATCTCCACTTCAGAGATATCATTGATGGGACATAAGAAAAATGTTATATTCAAAGTTGAGATTCTAGAACTTTTCTAATTAAAACTTTGGTTATTAGTCTTGGCTCTACTATTTGTTACCTCTGTGACCCTAGACAAATTATTTACTTTTTCCTCAGTTTCTTCATTTGTTTGATGAAAGGGGAGCCATGAAACTAGATGTTAAAGTACTTAGGCAGCTCAACACTATGAACTGTATATGAATTCACATTCCTCAAAACTAGTAATGTGTGCCTTGAATACACATTCTCCATTATAGCCAAACTAGAATTAATTACTATTCCTTGCCTGGTATTTATTTGCTCCTTTTTAGGGTTTCTCAGAATATTATTTTCTTTCTTGGCTCAATTCCAAGGTAAATTCTCCAGGATGTTTTTATGAATCTGCATTGTATCCCTACCTTCTCAGACCTCAAAAAGTCCTACAGCTCCTTGCTATCCCCTTGCTTCCTTTTCCCCAACATCCGACCTGATATTGTATTATATCTTACATGCAGAATATACACTCCTCCAGGGCAGTGAATGTTTTGTATTTGTGTTTGTATGCAAACTACCTGCAAACAGATTTTTAGTGAACTGAACTTAAATTATCTTGCTAACTCTGATCTAAGATCTTGTGTTACTACTATAGAACACTTAAATGTAGAAGAAATTTAAATTATAGGTTGTTTACCCACAACCAAAAATCTAAAAAGAACAAAACTAAAATAGTATTTGCCATTTCTCTCCTTCATACCATATATGTAAAAATCATATCCGGTGTACACCTACGTTTTTGCGAGTATAATGAGGGATAATAATGGATAACCTCCTGGATCCCAAACTGTCCTGGTTAGATCCAATGGTTTGATGATGCAGAGCTGAAATTCTCCAGAAAGACTTTGAGAAGATAAAACAGTTCCCTAGTTTCATGCTAGCCCTGAGCATTGTCTACTGAGGCAGGAAGAGTGACCCATTCAGTCACTTGATAAAAATGGCCACATTTTCTGGTCCACTTTCTTCCTGTTTGACAAATGTAGTTGTACTCTACAGGCTTCTCCTGAACTTGCAAAGAAATTTCTCTAATAGCACCTACCTATGTCTCTGGATAGTGATGAGAATCAAATAAGACAATATTTATAAACTACTTAGCACTGTAGCTGGCACATAGTAGGTACTTAATAAATGCTTATTCCATCTCTTCTTCCTACCCTACTGGTAGCTATGGCAGCTTCAAGTGCCTCTGGTTGCTACCCTTTGTCTGAAGACAGGCCAGAGAACAGCAATACCAAGAAATGGACTTTATTAGGTCAATAGCAGCTTCATGACTTGAAAGTTCTCAAATTCCTTAGTCAGAAATGATTGATAGGAGGAGGTTTTTGCAATTATAGTTCTGTTGGAGAAGATACTTGATGACATGAGAATGAGCTCAATTTATGCAATTTTCCAACAGACGATACACACTTTGAGGGAATTTGGATAGCATAGCGCTAGGATGAAGATGAAATGCATGTCCAATAGTTATATGAAGTGTTTATTGTTTTAATATTTTAAGCATTAATTTCCCAAAAGACTATAATAAAAGTTATTGGCTTCTACATAAGCTTAGTTTTCTATGTGTTTATGGAGAAAATAAAGAGTGCCCAATGCCTAATACACTTTGTATATTTAGATACTTTTTGGGAAGGGAATTTGTTTATTTCTATACTAGCATATAAATTTGAATGGTTTTGGTTCAATAGAAATAATGTGGGAAATATGAGGGCCCTTTCAAAGTATTGCAAAGAATTATTCATCTGTTGTTATATATTAATATTATTCAAACTGTTTGGAAAAATACTTTTGCAGATAACTCTTTCTAAGAAAATGATACAGATTGGTTAAACCATAGAGAAATAAAGCTTTTTCAGAAGAATACTCAAACAATTGCTTTTAAAATGATCTTGTTATTATTGTGGTTATTTTTTCTTTTAGCAAGAAAAATAAATTACTTCAATCTATACCCTGTCTTGGTCCCCCACCTTAAACTTTATTTTAATTCCCAAACAACCTTTATAAAATTTCAAGACAGTTAACCATGGAGTAATTCCTCAATTTTTAGAAAAGACATATCAAATCACATCAAGAAACTTTAGCCTCACAGAAAAAAATTAAGTTGTTTATCCATAAATGACAAAGTATATGGGTAAATTAAACAAGGTGTTGGTAAAAATAGTCTAGCCCCTTTGCTCTGAAGGAAATTGATGCAGTTTATATTTCTAAAGTGATATGCCAGGAACTACAAAGAACTGAGGTGATTGATCATATAGATAGTTGAACACAGACAAAAGATCCAATCATATTTTGACCAATTATCTATATTTTTAAATCAAAATCTTTGTTCATTAATTATTCAAATATTTGCTTATATTATCTATGTGCTTTACATATGTAATCTCTGCCTCCATAAGAGAGTGACTTTATGGTTTGAATATATTATAATCTATTAAACGGGGTCAACGTTAGCATTCTTCCTTACATGCCCTATTAACTTGAAATTATGTACAAAAAATTTATTTTCATTTCTCTCCTTCATGCCATATATTTAAAAATCACATATTAATGTCAAATTAAGTTTGTTTTAAAATGATTGTATAGTGAAACTTTGTGAAAAATCCTGCTGATTTTTATAAATTTAGATATGTCTAGCTTGGTACAATCAACATATATTAAAGCAATATGTATAGATTGCTGGTAAGGTGTGGGATGCATTTAGAAATTTTTTTTTATTGATTGGTTGATTTCATTTTGAAAATTAAATCATATTTTAAAGAAGCTAGTGCTCAACTGTACCTCACATGCTTTATAGACCAAATCCCAATAGAGATTTTTTGCAACATTTTTGTTTATCTAATTATTACCTCTCACACATTAGTCAACATATCTATCTAAAGGGCCTAACCTCCTGTCTTTTCCTTCCATTATATAACTGACTCCTTCCAGGTGCCATGTTAACAGACTAGATTGAATTAGAAACTATAACTGAAGCTGAATATAATTAATTATATAATCAAATTCATCTATATATATGGTGTTGGTATATATATACATATATATATACATACACTTATACATATATATACACATATACATATATATATATATATAAACACACACACACATATATATATTTATGATTAAAAATCAGGTTGACTGCTGTTAAAAACTTGGATGTTTCCCACAGTAGAAGAATTTGCATCACATGTGATTTTTCTTTTAAAATCAAAATAATTAAAACTGGTGGTCAAGCACCTTCTCCTCCATGCTCCAAAATATTTTGAGCTCACATGAATTGGATTTACCTTGAACTGAGCCCAAAGTGTGTGAGCATAGAGTAGGAAGTAGGAGGGAGGAGTATAGGAGAGGAAGAAGGCAAGTATCAATCTCTAGTTTTATGTTCCTACCTATCCAAGGAAAAACTCCTAATATACACATGCCATAACTCATTTCTAAATTTGCCCAAAACTTGCTTAAAGAGATTCACAACTGTTATACTAGCACTCAAGGTGAAAATGTAAATTAAGTAGAGGACAATCTTTATTTCACTCCATAGAACCCCATCCCAAAAGATGCAAAGCATTGACAAGAGTCTGTACACAGATAATGAGAATTCATAAAGCTTTCCGAGAGCTTATTTCTTTCTCTCTCCTCCCTATAAAGGAAAAAAAAAGTAGTCAATATCTTGACAACTCTTTGACATTTTGATGAGTTCCTCTTTCCCAGAGTCCTATGTACCACCACTTGTCTACTCTCCACACTTCACCATCCAAAACTAATTGTAAGACTACAAGCAGTTCCCAACTCTGAATACCTTTTTTTTTCTAAACAACTTCTTGACTTTCTCTAAGTAACATACTTCAACAGAACTACATGGGTTAGTCTCTTTATTCTCTGAGGTATTTCTCTACATATTCTGCTCTTTGAACACTTGTAAGAATTTTCAGATTTTTGGTTATCCACAAGGCAACTTCCAAAGATGATATTGCCAAGGAAATCTCTATAAAATAATGGCTAGAAGACTAGAGTCTAGAAATATTCAAAATTCTCCTTCTATGCAAGAATTTGAGAATTTAATGCTTTGCATAAAATATCTTTTCAAGCTGAAAGGGCACACATATTGGCCTCTGCCATATGCTGCTTTTTTAAAAAGTTTTTTCAATATCTTCTGTATTTATATCATCATAATTATCCCTAGTATTTCTTACCACCTTAACTCAGCCATCTCATATAACAAATATTATATTTTGAAGCCAAAAAAGAGAGAGAAAATGTTAGCACAAGTGATCAGAATGCCAAAAAACAAAACAAAACAAAACAAAAAAACAACCCTTAAAATATGGAGTCTCTTTGGAGTATCCTCTCAAATCTTTTCATTTGAATCATGCTTGATCTTTATAATGTTTTACAATTCACTTTTGATTTATGTGGGTATATGGTTGCTATTTACATTGTTTTAGTTATTCTTCATATTGTTTTCTTACTTCTACTTATTTCATTCTTCTTTAGTTCATGAATATCTTTCCATGTTTTATGTATTCATTGCATACATCATTCCTGATAGCATAGTAATATTCCATTTTATTTGTGCATTATATTTTATTTAATTATTTCCAAACTGATGGGCATCTACTTTCCAATTCTTTACTATTATAAAAATGCTACTTTAAATATTATGGCGTTTATGGAGCTTTTCATTTTTTCCCCCTACTTGAGGCAATTGGAGTTAAGTGACTTACCCAGGGTAAGGACTTACGCAGCTAGGACGTGTGAAATGTCAAAAGTCAAATTTGAACTCAAGTCTTCCTGACTTCAGGGCTGGTGCTCTATCCACTGAGGCATCTAACTTTCCCCCAGCTTTTCTTTTTATTGATGGCTTCCTTAGGCTATCAGTCAAGTAATGGGGTCTGTGATTCAAGAGGAAAGTCATTTTGCATAATTGCAAGTTGCTTTCCAAAATGGTTGTACCATTTAATAGTTCCACCAACAATATACTAGTATAACTGTCATTCCACAACCTCTGCACCTTCATTTTTTCATCTTTGTCAATTTTAAGGATATAAGATGAGACTATTTTCCCAATGGACCTTGTGTGTTACCACTCCCCAAGGGAACTTCTGCCCTCTTTTTGTTTGTGTTGAGATGGAAGGTGTTATATATCAGCCACTGTAAGGTGAATTCACTCTCCCTATAAATAGAGTACATGTGTAAAAGGGATTACCCCTTAGGATTATTAGGATGCTAAAAGTGAAGGAGTAATAATTCTCTGAAGATCTAAGCTGTTAAATCAATGAAAACTGAGAGTATAAGCTTAAAGCCTTCAAAACACATAATGAGAGTATTTTCAACATTTTATAGTAGTTTTATGTTGTTAAAACTTATTCATTTAGAGTAGCTAGGTGATACAATGGATAGCACATTGGCCCTGAAGTCAGAAGGAACTGAATTCAAGTCCAGCCTCAGCCAATTTCAATAGACTTGTGATGGAGAGAGGCATCTGCAATCAGAAAGAGGCCTATGGGGATTGAATATGGATCACAACATAGTATTTTCACCTTTTGCTGTTTGCTTGCTTTTTTTTATTCTCTTTCTCATTTTTTTCCCTTTTTGATCTGATCTTTCTTGTGTGGCATGATAAATATAGAAATATATGTATAGAAGTTTTGTACATGTTTAAACTATATTGGATTAATTTGCTATCTAAGGGAAGAGAGAGGGAGAAAAATTTGAAACACAACGTTTTAAAGAGTGAATGTTGAAAACAATCTTTGCATGTATTTTGAAAATAAATATATTATTAAAATTGTAAAGAAATAAAAAAAACAGATATCATCTCTTCCTATTTAGTTTTTAAAAAACAGCTTTATAGCAAGTCACTTAACCCCAATTGCCTCACCAAAAAAAAAAAAAAAAAAAGCTTATTAATTTAAATTCACCACCAGTAAGACTTTTGAGATACCCTGTATACTCTCATTTAATATTTATAAAAACCCTGAGAGGTACATCCTATAACTATATTCCTTTTATAGAAGAAGTAACTGAGTTGAAGAGAAGTCAAATGATTTGTCCAGGTTTACAAAATTTATAAGTGGCTGAGGTAGGATTCAAACCCAAGTCTTTCCATTTCCAAATTTAGCACTCAATCCATTACACCATGATGCCTCTCTATAAAGTAAATGCAAAGAAAAGTGCAATAAGGAATTTAAAGAAAAAGGGATGGTTTTCACCAAGAGAAGCTCACAAAAGATTTCATGGAGAAAGTTCAATACAAGCTAGGTCTTGAGATTAAGGAAATAATTCAGATGATACCAAAAGGAATGTGGGGATGGGGTGGAGCAGGGTTGGGAATGGGGAGTTCTCTTTTCCTCCACACAAGAGATGAAGAGTAAGTGAAGACCATGGAGATGAGAGGGAAAGTGTATTTGAGAAGAAGACATGAAGAGTCATCTAGTCTATCTCAAACATAAAGTACAAAATGGAGAATAGGATAAGGTTAGAAAGATGAGTTGATTCCAGATTATAAAGGCCTTTGAATGGGTTAGTTAATAATTAATATATTTTGAAAACAAAGTAGATAATTAAAGAGTACTGGTACTCTAAATTTCTCATTTTATAAAGTGGCATTTGCCTCATGCGAGATACTTATGCAATATAGCTAATTAGGTCTCCTGAGAGTCACTACTCCTGCCATTAAAAAAAGGTAATAATTCCAGGTACATTACCTTAGACGGTAGGAGAACCTAGTTTCACTACTTACTGAAAATCATTTAACCTCTTTGCAAATCAATTCAGTCTGTAAAATGATGCAAGTGGAAAATTAGAGAAAGAGCCCCCAAATGGAAAAGACCATGCAGAATGCATATACTTTCCTGTTAGTGGAGAACTTCAGGAAAATCTGGATAAAGATTTGTGAGAGATGTTATTTAAGCACCATGCTTCGAGTAGGGACTAAATAAATTTATCTTGAATTGCTTCTAGTTTCAAGATTGTAGATGATCCTAAATTTCTAGGTCTAAAATTCTGTAATTCCAATATGATGCCAGCATCTTTTGTTTCTTTACTTTTCTTCTCAATGGAGAAACTTTCTCATTTTTATTTTCACATGAGGGGGAAATACCATTTAAACTTCTGATTTAAAAAAGAAAACAACATTAAAAAATAGGCCCACTAATGCACTATTAGTGAAGCTATGAATTGATCCAACTGTTTTGAAAAGCAATTTAGAATCATTCTAAGAAATTGACTAAATTGTCCATACTCTTTGATTCAAAGATTCCATTACCAGGTATATACTCCAACAAGGTCAAATACAAAAAGAAATGTTGCATACACACCAAATATTTATAGCATTACTTCTTGAAGTAGGAAAGATCTGGGAAAAAAATAGATGCTCATCTGCTGAGTAAAAACCATAAAATTGATGGGTAAATGCATGGAATTCTATTGTATTCCAAGAAATGACAAATATAAAGAATTTAGATAAGCATGAGAAGAACCATTCATATAAACTGCCAAAAAGTAGAATAAGCAGAATCTGAAAACCAATGTACATAATGACTACAACAACTAGCTGAAACTGAGTGCTTTCTAAATACTTCAATCAGGTAAATATCCTAAAAAGAGAGAAGAAAATGAACCTCCCTTCATTCTTTGAAAAAGTGGGAGTTATTCTAGTCATGGAATATTGCATATACTGGTCAGCTCCATTAATACATTAACAAAATTTTCCCCAATTTTTTTATTCTCTTTTTTATTCATTGTTTCAAATGATAACTTGAACATCAATTTGTCAATTTGATAACAAGAACAAATATATATCAATATTTTAAAGAAAATCTTTTGGAAGGAAGGTCGTGATTAAAAACTGTATAACAAATGACCAATAAATCCTCAAGTAAAGCATGGCTTTGACTTTTATACACAAAAAGCAAGCTGCAACTAGATATTATGGAAGCTTTTCTTAGTTTGAGGCAAGTAACTGGCTTGGATGAATCTAGTTAATAAATCTTGAAAATAAGGCTCATTTTGTTAAAGGCCACCAGTAACCCAAGACATAACATTTTATAGTGTTCATAACATCGTTTATTCTCTAACTACCAGTAATAACTCACATGTCTGGATTGTCAGAATGCTCCTGATCTCCAGGGCTTATTGAATACAAGCTAGCCCACACACTAGCACTATTCCTCAACTTTTACAAAGGCATCTGCTTAGCAGCAGATTTCCATTTGCAAATTACCATATTTCATTGCGTGCATATAGTTATAATATGGTGGATTCTTTGTGTGATATATGGGTAGGTTTGTTTGCATAAAAGCCAGTACCTTCAAACATTTATCCAGCATACAAGAAATGGTCATTCCATTTAGTGTTAGACCTAGAATAGACCTAGCTTCTCAGAGTTCTTTGTTCTTAACTCCTTCCCACTGAATTTTTGGTAAGTACCCAAATGAGATCATTATGTTCAAATAATTGATGGATTTATTCTGTTCTTAGATATTCAAACAACATTCTTTCTGATTTTGCCTCTTTTTCTTTTCAAATATGTTAGGCATGACTACTCAAGGACAAGGGGAAAGACCTAATTTTGCTAGGTATTAAAGGTGCTTGGCATTATGATGTGCTGAAAATTTTAGATTTCTGTCCCTGCTTTCACAGAGAAGGATTCCCAAAATGGCAATATGTGATCCCCAGAAGAAGAAGTGACTGACTGTCTACTTTTCTAAAAGGTCCACAGGCTCTGTTGGGATACTTTCATGTTGATTCTATGGCTGAAATTGGGTCCCAATGTTCCATTTACCTTGGTATATTTATATACAGCTTGTGTATCTGAGATATATAGTTATATAAAATGGGCAATTTGATTGATTTCTATGGGTCTCAGTTTCCCCATCCTCAATATTAGGTGGTTGGAATAAATAGATTACCTCTATGGTCTCTTTTAGCTGCAAACTGATTCTTCTAATGATAAAAAAACAGACATTGTATAATGATTAAAACTAGGCAAACCACTTCATCTATATTATTTCATTTTATCCTCAGAATAGCCCTTTGAAGTAGGTAATAGAGATTATGATCCTGATTTTACAGATGAAAAAGATGAAATTTGGAGAGTATAAGCCATTTGTCAATGCTCATACAACTCATAAACAAAAAATGTGGATTTTTAGTCCATTTCTAGGTGACTCAAAGTATAACCCATATCTACTAGGACATGGAATGCAAAATAGAAGGAATGCTAAACTTGAAGGCTGGAAGACTTGGGAATGAATCCCAGTTTTGTCACTTACTAGTGATATGACTTTGAGCAAATCAATTCAGTTTCTAAATTTTATAAAATAGGAATAATAATAGTTTCTCTGCCAACTTCAATAGAAAAGGTAGGTAAACTATTCTGGTATCTTTGTCAAGGAAACCCCAAATGGGGTCACAAAGAGTCAGACACAGTTATAACAACTGATTGTCATGAACAACAAAAGGCCCTTCTCAGCTCCACTGATCCTAGTCAGGTAAGTGAATGTTTTTTTATAAACATAAATTACATAAATTCACCTTGTAATTGTGAAAAACCCAAAATTTTAGTACATATATTGATTTTTTATATTGTTATGAGGACTTCAGTATTAAAAGAAAATAAAAATCTCAACTAGACTTTCCTTCCATCTCTGTTAAGAATCACCCAGTTCTTTCTTCTCTTTCTAATAAGAACTAGCAAAATCCAAAAAAAATTGATAGTAAGATCTAAGGTTCTATATTAAATACACTCAGCTTGTATTTTAAGGTTTCCAAATCAATTTCCTCATAACTGTACTATGGCAAGTAGTGCAAGTATTATTATTCTTGAAACTTGAGGCTACGAGAAATTAAGTGTCTTTGTCAATGAAATAGCTCTAGTTATTGCTGGGGCTGTGTGAAACCTAGTTGTTCTGACTTCCAAGCCCAGTGACTTTTCTACTATAGTAATATATCTGGTATGGTAGAAATAAGGCTGAATTGAGAGTCACAGGACCTGAGTTCAAATCATATCTTTGCCTTAGGTCAGTCATTTAGCCTACTGATGAGTTTATAAAAAGATTGGACTAGTTACCTATAAAACCCTTTCTCCCTCTAAATATATGCTCCTCTGAGAAATCACCTGATTTGATATTTATTATAAAAGGTTTTGGACTTTGAGCCGAATTTTCATGGGCACCTCTTTGTTGCTCAAATAGAAATGATAGAACCAAGGAAAACACTTTACTTTGTGAAGTTAAATAAAACTATCACGACTCCAAAGAGTTTTAGGATGAATGTCTCTTTAGGTCTTGTTTAGTTTAACCCTCTCATTTCAGAGAAGAGAAAAATGATATCCAGAGAAATTAATTGAATTACTCAAAGCTATATTTTGAATTACATAAAAAGCAAGCCAGGTTTAGTCACCAGATCTAATCAAGCCCAGGGTTTTGTGTTTTATTTTTGTTTTTGTTTTTAGTACACAGTGCTATGCTACATAAGAGTCAACTTCAGAATGAGTGTGTATAATAGAAATCCCCACTGTTGTTTCTGAAAATTTGACATTCAGCAGCCTGCTATGTTTGTCAAGACCACCATAACCTCTTCATATTTAAAAAAGAAATGCATTATTGAGGACAGATGCTGAAATAACGTATTTTTTCATGCTGGTCTAATCTTTTGAAACAAATTACTTTGGAGAAAGGATTTTTTACAAAAACTTTCGAAGACAAAATAATACTAAAACATACCAAAAATTGCACATATTTTTGTGTGTATATATGGATGTGTGTGTATGATAACATTCCTTTTTGTATAATCTTTTTATTACTACATTCTACTATATTAATAGATTCTATTTACATGGGGAAAAAACAAACATAAAAGAGAATTCTTTATTTAGATTCTTAAGGAAGACAGCAGGAGGCTATTGTATAGAACACTGAGTCAAGATTGTGGGGTGTGAGGAGGTTGTCTGTGAGAGGAGAAGCATTCATAAAGGAGGTCAAAGATACAGAGAAAAGCCCCATCTATACTAACATATTTATGGCTGCACCTTATGTAATAACAAAAACTTGGAAACAAAATATATGTCCATCAATTGTGAAATGGCTAAAGAAACTGTGGTGCATGAATGTAAAGTAATATAACTAAGACCTATGAAATGACAACTATGAGAACTAATCCAGAGGTTTAAAATAAAAAAAAAAAAAAAGAAAAAGAAAAAACCCAAAACAAAACAATCCAGTGAAGTATAGGAATCAATTAATAGTTAAGTAACTAATACCAGGAAAACAATACATACAATGTGAATAGATAGAACAGAATAATGAAACTGAATGCTGTATAATTATATGACCAAGTTTGGTCCAGTAGACAAGTTGTTAAATCATTTAATAAACCAATCAAAAGTATTTATTAAAACAACTCTTTGTTTGACAGGCTCTGTCCTAGGTGCTGAAGAGATTTTGCATTCTAATGGGGAAAGGAATTACAAGAATATGTATGTATATCTACTAACCTGAGGACTTTTCTTTTGAGCTTTGCTATCTTTGGCATGCCAAAATTATCAAACTATTGGATGAAAAAAGTCTCCTTGTAACTTTAATTGATCAAAAAATAGTTCTGTGTAACAAAAAATTGGTTATTTACTAAAAGACTGCACCTCTAAATCCTCTCAAGATATCTTGGGAATTTACTAGATAGATTTCTTTCTTAAAGACCATGTCTTAAACCAATACTGATCTGATTCTCATTGGCTATCAAGAGGTCTTTGGCCAAACCCCATTTGGTTATTATTTGGGGCTCAAATTGAATGTAAATAGTAATCATTTTGTTTTGGCCAGAAACATTTAGGGTCTTCCCCTCCCTGATTTATTTATTTAGTTAGTAAGAGTTTTTTTCTTGTTTGTTTTTGGTTTTGTTTTATTTTGTTTTTAACTAGGGGAGGAGATTTTTTGTCTCAAATTTTACCTAGTATTAGTCACTGCATAGGTGGAGCCTCACTCAAACTGAGACCTGTTGAAGACTTAAGCTTAAAAATGCCAAGGTCTCCTACTGAAACCAAGACTATCTCTAGTCATCTTGATCTATATCTGGCCACTGGACCCAGATAATTTTGGAGGGGAAAGTGAGGCAGGCAACTTTGAACATTCCTCACTCACTTAAATCCAATTCACTTGAATATCATGGCATCACCTTCCTGATGTGATGGTCCTTTTAGAGAACAAAAGATGAATAACAATAACAATTACTAAAATATTAGATTGCATTGAACTTGTTGGGTTTTTTCCATACTTTTTTCTTGAAAATGTTAATCTTATGCCAAAATGTCACAGAAAGTAGGATGAACTAGGGTTTTAGGGACCATAGAGCGATGATGTGATCAGTTCCTTGCTGACTTTTTCGAGACTATTTTAAGATTATCCTTATGCAATGTCAGATAATTGTCTCTTCATTGTGGTTTTTAACATTAAGCCAACCAAGAATAAATATAACACTGAATTGTAATGCTTTTATAGAAGCAAATGGCCACATATCTAGCATTTTGGCATTTTTTTTAAAATTGTCCAACTATTTTTCCTATCAACACTGGTCCTATAGCAATCCCAGGCATTCCTTATAAATGTCTTTAAGGGTTGGTTGTATTGGTCTAAATCTTAAATGAAGTGACAAGAGGAAGTATGGAATAGTGGAAAAGACCACCCCCAAGGCTTTCTAGGGTTGAATAAGCTTTAATTTCCTCCTCTATAAATTGAGTAAGGTAGAGTAGGAGATCTCTAAGATTTTTTCCATCTCTAACATTTGGTAATTCTATTACTGGCTTGAGCAGGCAGTCAACAAAAATGTATTCATCACTTTGTTTGAACAGGGCATATGTTAAATACTGGGAATACAGAGCAAAAATACAGTCCCTGCTGTCAAGTAGCTCACATTCTAATAAGGGCAGACAATGTGAAAATAACTACATACATGCTAGAAATGTGCTATATAAATGGCAGATTAGCCCAGAGGAAAGGTGGGAAGGATGGGACAGGCATTTGGAAGAAGGTAGCTTTTAAACTAAATTTAGAAGGAAGACAAGGAGGTTAAGAAATAGGGGGTGGGGAATATGAAAAGAAAAGCATTCTCAAAATGGGATAGTGGCCAATGCAAAGACATGTATTAGGAAGATGGAATTTTCTGAGAGAAGAACAGCAAATGGGCCAGTATAATTGCATCATACAATATAGGAATGGAGGAAGAAAAATGCAAAGGTGGGAAGGGCCAGATTGTGAAGAACTTGTGCTATTTTCCTTTGAAAAGAGGAAACATAGCTTACATAATCATAAAAGAGGGCTTGAATTTTACCTCATATTGTCATTTTGCCATCTAGAAGACTCCATATTTAAAGAGATAATTTTCTTTCATCTCTGTATCCCAAGGCTTAGTATGCTGTCTTGTGTGTAATAGCTGCCAAATAAATATCTGTGGCATTGAATTAAATTGGAGATCCTGCAGGACCTTCAATGAATTTGCTACCCTTTAGCCTTACAGATCACACAGCGCTCCACTATCCTTATTAGGTACGTCATTTCTCACTATATGAATTAATGAATAAAAAGGTATTTATCAGGCATTTGGCTATGGGTTGAGCATTGCTAGGTACTTGAAACAGAAAGAAGTGAGAGCTGTACTTCTCAAGGAGCCAACACTTTAATGAATGAGACAAAATATTACAGATATACATACTTATACATGTACTATACACACAAAGATAATGTATTATAAACATACATACACATATAAATTGTACATAGTTTTACAGAATAATAAGGTATAGAATTTAATCTACACAGGTTCTGATATATACACTCTAAGTTGTTGATGCTTTGCTACTCAATGTCTAGCATAACTATTGTACAATGATATTTTATCAGAAAGAAAATGGTGATGAAGTCCCATTCTTCACTTACCACAATATGATTTCCTTATAGCCAATAATATGACACACAAAAATGGATGAATTTGTTGAAGAAGGCACCTCTTTTACAGTAACTGGGTGATGTAAATTTTAATGTGCTCTTAATTTTTTAATGTTTCTGTGAAATTTGATTGGTCCCTAGAGAATACAGCTAAAAGATATAGCAGGGTAAGATCTAGAGAACACTTGATTTCAGATGCTCTGCTGTGCTTACCCATAGGATAAGTGGTACTTCATTTCCTGGTACTGACAAGATGTTTCTAATTTGATGAGCTCATAGCAATTAAAAAAAAACTTAAAGCAGTTTAAAAAAAAACTATATAATTTTCTACTTAGGCTAAAGAAAAGATGACTATTTCTTCTGGATGTAAAACCACCTTATCCAAATGTTTCTTAGATTCAAAGGAGAACATTTTCTTAGTAAGAACCTAACAGTCATTATGCATAAAAATTTACTAATTATTAATTAATAATTTTAAATTATTCAGATTTTAAAGTTTGAAGAACTTAACCTTTTGTCCTAATAGTTACTTTTCTCTTGATCCTTAAATACTATTGCTTATTGCTTAGCCCAGCTATTTGGAAGTATTTGTTTGTTTGTTTTTTTAGAATTTAGAACTAAAAGGAATTTATATATCACCAAATCTGACATCCTAATTTAAAAAATAAACAATATTTTATCAATTTTTTTGGTTTATAATTTCTTAATATATCCCTTCCCTGTCCCTTAAATAGTATGGCCACCCTTATAAATTTAATATATATTTATAGATTTTTTATATTATAGATTTGTATTATTTTTATATTATATTTTATAAATTTATATTATATATTTCATGTAGATTTAAAAAGAGAAAAAATTAGTGAAAATAACTAATTTATTTACCATGTTTGACAGCATGGGCAATATTTTACCTTCCTCATTTCTATAATCAAACTCTTCATTTTTACAGATGAGGATGATAGGATAAATGGTTAAGTAATCCATTCACATGTAGTAGTTAATAGTGCTTGTCTAGTAGATATATCGTGTAACTTAAGAGTCAGGAAAGCATGAATTCAAATCCTCCCTCAGATATTTATTGGCCATGTGATTCTGAGTCTCTAGCCTCAGTTTCTTTATCTATAAAAGGAAGGGCTTGGATTTTATAATCTTTAAAGCCCCTTCCAGTTCTAAATCTCTAATCCTATTCACCAGAATTCCAAATGTCATCTTCTTACTAAATCAAGATACCTTTTTTTTTTTTTTTTTTTAAGGAGAAGCAGGATTAGACTAAAAGCCTGAGTTTAGAGTCATGGAGAGCTGAGTTCAAATCTAGTCACAGACATATCCTATCTGTATGATCCTGAATAAGCCACTTTGTCATTCTCTGCCTCAGTTATTCAACTATAAAATTGGGATCATAAAAGTATCTATCCCAAAGAGTTGTGAGGATCAAATGAGATAACATTTAAAATCTTAGCCCAGTGCCTAGAACAGGTATTTGACAAAGGTTTATTCCTTCTCTCCCTTTTCCATCAGATCCAAATATAGGCAATGTCCTTAATCCATTATACATGTCAATTCAACAAACATTTATTGAGCAATTACTATGTGTCAAGGAACTCAGGTGATGTCAATAAAGGACAAATATGAGATAATCTTTACTTTTGAGAGTTTTACATTCTATTGTGGAATACTGAACAAAAAGAAGTAAGCAAATGAAAGGTAATTTAGGAGAGAAAAAGCATCAACAAATCAGTAACTCACAGAAAACATGTTATTTGGGTTGTGATTTTAAGCTAGATAAAAGATTATGAATGATAGAAATTTTGAATATTACAAAGAAGTAATGATGGGAATGGTTTAATTCTTCTCAGACATGATCTGTGGAGGACTTGTTTGAAGAGTAGAATGTCTTCAGATTACAAGATAGAAAATAACCAGTTTTTTTTTTAATTTTCTGACCTTTAATTTCTATAAAATGATTATTTTAATCTATGGATTTATTTGTAAAAATAAGTGCTATTTACTTTCTTTCAAATTTAAGTCTAATTCACATGTATTTCAGGGCATAGATTAAAAACAGGGGAAGCAAGAAAATTAAATTCTGCTAACCATCTGGGTAAGTAGACAAACCATTTAACCTCTCTCAGTCTTGGTTTCCTCATCTGCAAAATGGGATAATAATCCCTGCAGCTAGAAGAGGCAGATAGGTGGCTCAATGGATAGAATGCTGAATTTGGAGTTAGGAAGACCTAGATTGATTGCAATCTCAGATTCTCACTAGCTGTGAGACCCTGAGCAAGTCACTTAATATCTATTTGCTTTAATCCACTGGCAAACCACTCCAATATCCTTGCCAAGAAAACTCCATATGAGGTCGTAAAGAGTAAGTGAATACTAAACAGCAACACTCAACTCACAGGACAGTTAAAGGTTTACAACAAAATGATTTTTGTAAATAACTTTGTTAAGTTTAAAGTGCTTCACATGGTCTCCCAAAAATCATAGTGATATTTTATGCTATACAAACTTTACTAACAAATAAGAGCAATATTTTAATATCATGAGCAGGTATTCATACAAAGTAATTTACTAATGCTATCTTTAAGTTATTGAAGTTAAAAACTTCACTAAGACTTTTGAGTTCATTGTATATAGTGGTTTTTAATGTTATCAATTCCTTCATCTATAAAATGAGATAATCTTATTAGAAAATATTTCAATTGGATAATTTATAATTCTGTAATTTACTCATCAACACCCCAGAGATCTAAAGGCGTTATTACCTTCCCACAGTTTCCAGCTCTCTCAGAATGAGCAAGTTCAGCTAACAAGTGCTATAAAATTTTTAAGTTTCATGGAAGAAAGGCATTATATACAAGTAAAGTACAACTCTTTATCACCCTCTCTTCCCCATCACTATCACCACCACCATCATCACATAACATTAGAAGCATGCATCAAATATGCAACATGGAAAAATAGTCTCTGCTCTCTATTCTATGGCATCGCTAAGCCTGATTTGACTGAGAGGTCTGGGAGAGGATTTGCATGAGTGTTACCTTATGTTTGATCTATGGCAGACCATTCCGGGAGAAAATATCGTTTGGCATACCCATTGTGCAACAATCTTTCAGATTAATTGTTCTGACCTTGGTCTGCAAGCATAAACAGAAATGTATTTCAGATAATGTTGGATTCAGTCATAATTATATTCTGTGCACATTCAGGTAGAGAGAAGTGAAGGAGCATCTGTGTTTGCCAGCAGGAACAAGAAACCTTGAACCAAAAACAAATACATAAATCTCATCTAGGGTGTATGAGTTTAGCTATTAGATGAACAGTGACCACGTGACTGGGAAATGTAGTGCTGTACATCTTACCCTCAACCAAATCTCCAGGATCTAGAAGATAACATGAATGATAAATTACCATAATCTTAAACCCATAACATGAATCTTCTGAATTGGCATGCAAACTTTGGTGTGATTATGTCTATTGGATATCCCATAGGACAGACATCTTTTGACAAACCTTAACATTTGCCACAGCCTTGTTAACCTGGAAAACAAAAACCTTTCATGTCGAATCTAACACTGAGTTCATTGACACTGATCCTATTTGGGCAATAATCAATATGGATGTGGATATATAATCATGTAAACAAAGAGAGAGGGGGGAGGGAGGGAGAAGAGAGAGAAGAAGAGAGAGGGAGAGAAAGAAGGAGAAGGAGAAGGAGAGGGAGAGGGAGAAGGAGAAGGAGAAGGAGAGGGAGTGGGAGAGGGAGAGGGAAAAGGAGATCGAGGAGAGGGAAAGGGAGGAGGGGAGCAGAGAGAAGGAGATCCCTGGCCTGAGGTTATGATACTACAGCTAGAAGTTAACTCCTGTTAGAGTTGTTATATGTGAAGAAACTCTTGAAAATTTAATTATAAATTCACAGCTATAAGTTCATAGAACATGAAAACCAAAAGGAACAAGATTGACAAATAGCAGAGCTGGTATTTCAATCAAAATCTCTTCATCACCAGAACAATGTTCTTTTTCACATCTTATATATACTGTTCTGTACTGTCCTATTTAAATGTGCATGAGGACCATAAGGGACAAGATGGACTAGTAGCAGAGCTTGTGTTTGAGTCAAATCTCCTCACGGCCAGATAAATGTTCTTTTCTTATACCTTACATATATTGTTCTCTATTGTCTTATTTAAATGTTTTAGAACATTCAAAAATTTTTAAAAGGATGACAATCTCTTGAGAAATAGATTTTTTCAGCAAAAATCCAAGTAACAAGAACCCTGAAATTTAAATACTCAACTAAAATACCAGATGTTTTTGTTATTTCATAAAACTAAAGTCTACATGGTACTCTGACTATCACAGAGTGGAAAGAAGTGACTAGTCAATGGTGGTTACTAAGGTAACCTCTTTTTGATTAGCAAGAAGACAATGATGGAATTGGAGGGGGGCAAAACACATGGTAAACTCTACTGAATAGACTTTTTTCTTTATTTAAGGATTTCCCCTGTTAACTATAATTCATCTATTTGGGCAAATTTTTAAAAAATGATTTAATTTAAATAGTCAACTGTCTTTTATGGTCCTCACTATCCCATGCCTGGTCATGAACTCTTGTTTTATCCATCGATCTAAAATGTAATTTCTTACTTGTTTCTTTATTTATTTATGATTTTTTTTCTGGGCCACATGTCCTTTGAGAGATTATCTTGGCATATGATGTAAATTCTTGATCTAATCTGAATTTCTGCCAGACTATTATGCATTTTCCCCAGAGGTTTTTTGGTCAAAAGTAAGTTCTTATCCCAGAGGTACCTTGAGTGTGGATTTATTAAAATTTTCTTTCAGTTTGTTGTGTGTACCTGATCTGTTTCACTAATTTTCTTTGCTTTTTTACCCAGTGTCAAATCATCTAAATAATTACTGCTTTGTAGTATAATTTGAGGTCTTATAATGATAGGTCTCCTTTCTTTTCACTTTTGTAAAGCTAATCATTCTGAAAATTTCTTTTTTTTCTTCCTACCTTGGCCGAAAAAGAAGGAGAAAGTAAAGGGAATTGATGGGGTAATTTAAGATCCATGCTGTGAAATGGAGAAAGGCACATGGAGTGATGAATCCAGTTTTTCTTTGTTAGAATTTACCTATGTACTTACAATAAGGACTAGAAGTCATATTAAGACTATTTCCCACAGAAGGCACATGTAATGGGGAGGCATAAAGCCAGGAATATAGAATGGATATAGAATGAATATTGCTAGCTTCACTCCACTCCCCTCTAGCATTGCTAACTGCTTGCTAGAGGCTTATCTAAGCTTCAGAGTAATTTGTGTGACCCAGAATCAAGCTACGAGGGACAAGATAATAGGAGAAAGAAATTAACTTGCCTAAGTCTAAATATTAGGAGAGTTGGAGGAACTTCTGAATGATGGAGAGCTAGAGAGGTAATAAAAATAGAAAAAAAAAATTTGACCTGGTGAGCCTTTATGTGTGCTGGCTAAATTTGACTGTAGACTTAACAAAAAGAGTTGAGAATGGAAGTTACTGTAAAATGGAGTGTCAGTGAAGTAAGACATCTTGAAGAGAATCTGATTCACAAAAATCTTTATCAGATAAATGTTCTCTTTCCTACTGGTAGATGGGAAATATATAGGAGATGATGCCCTTTTGTATATGGGAGGATTTTTCCTTCTTAAATTATTTTGCTATTTTGTCCTAATTAATCATTATGCTATTTAATATATGTACCTTGCTCTGTCAAAAAAAAGAATGTGTTAGAGAAGAGTTATATCCACATTTGTATACCTATCATTATGCAAAACACCCCACATTGAACCTAGACTCACAAGGCTTCTGAAGCTGCATATTACTGCTTCTACAATCACAGAGTCTGGTGGTTGATTTATAAAATACCCTAAACTTGGTGACTGAGTCAAGTTTTTCAAGGCCAAAACTCTTTTCAAAGCAGGGAAAACAGTGAGTAGTGTCAAGCAAAATTGTGAATAAGGGGAATACCCTCTAGTCACTGAAAGTTTCAAAATATATGAGAGCTAAATATCAGTTTAGAGATCTTCTTGATCAACCCCACATTTTATAAATTGGGAAGCAGAGACTAATAAAGGAAAAAGAAGAAAGGTCATATGATTAGCAACTGCCAAATCCAAGACACAAGGTTCTAGACTATGAGGTCAAGATCTTCAACCAATGAATATCAAGAAAGGAAGGAATAAGTATTAACACCTACTATGTGCCAAGTTCTATGCTTTATAATTATTTTCTCAATTGATTCTCACAGCAATCCTTCAAAGTAAGTGTGGTTATTATCCCTATTTTATTGTTGAGGAAACTGAAACCAATATGGGATGACTCACTCACAATCACAGAACTAATAGGCATATGATGCCAAATTTGAGGCCCAGAACACTATCCACTTGCCATCTAGTCATCAACTTATGCTATAGTCTGAAACTTACAGTCTTAGAGAGTATTGTAATGTCAGATAGCCAACAGTTATTGAATATAATATAAAGATCACTGACCTCATTATGGATCTTCACATTTAAAGAATTTATTGTTGAAAAAATATTTTCTATACCCTTTGGAAACTTAAATGTTACAAATGACAGAAATGTCTTTCTGCAGGTATTTCATACTTCACCAAATAAATCATGAGCATCAGTAATGATACAATATCAGAAGGGACTAGACCAGTGATTTCATTGATATAAGGTACTCTCAGATAAAGAAAATGCTTCTACTGATATATATTGGAACCTTCTCCATAATTTTAAAATTTTGGAGAATTGTCTAGAGCAAGGAAAGGTTACATGACTTATCCTAGGTTAAACAATCATTTTGGGTTAGAGGAGGATCTTGAATATGTCTACCTTGTTTTAAACTATTCTCTATGTACTGGGCCTTACTGCCTTTTATAATGATAAAAGCTCAAATGTATTACATAGTAGTAATATATAGTTAGCAAAACTACCTTCATTATCTCCTAACCTATAAGAAAATCTTTTCAAGGACATCCTGGACCAGGGGACTTTGCATTGAGATTTTAAACATAGCCTGAAACTGATGTTTTCTTTTAAGATTATATACACTGTCTCTTCCTTCTTTAATTAACCTTTGAATTATCGAAATATTTTAAAGATGTAACTAGCTTTGATCAATAAATCAATAGATCCTTGGAGTACATTACATTTTTCTGTAGCCCAACTTGTCCCTATCAATCACATATTTTGTATTGAAAGAGAAAGAGGTCATGCCAGAAATAAAAGCATCATTGGAGGAAAATATTAGAATCATAAGCGGTTCTGCATCACTAGAGAAAGTATTGAAATAAACACACTACCCAGGGAAGAGTGTTGCTGAACCATCCAGAACAACTTTTACCTAAACAAAATAATTACATAGATTGTAAATATGTTTGCTTTAATAGTGGACAACTATGCCTATAATTAGGAGCACTCCATTTACCTGATACACCTCTGAACACAGAGAGCAATAAAAGGACTTAAGAATATCAGAATATAGAGGAGGATTTTGATCGGCTTTCAGAAAGTTTTACACCCATGACAGCAATCTTAGTGACAGAGAGACTATTAGGCTCATGCCATTCCATGGAAAATACACATCCCTCTCCATCCCCAAATGTGAGGTTATTTCCCAAGCATATCTATTGCTCCTGTTGTTTTTCCTTTTTAGACTTGGTCTAGTGGTTTTTACTATTACGTGCCAGGAGAGACCAAAAACACGACAGAAAAGACTTTCTACAGAGAATTTTTTATATATAACTCACTACATACAAAAATAAAGAAGTAATAAGTCGGGACACTGTTTTATCTCATTTATGAATATAGCCAGAATGAATGGTGTCACTCATGGTCATGGCTTATGGTGGAACTGAAGAGATTGCCTTGTAAATAGGCAAAATTATATAGACTTAGAACTTAAGCAAATCAGGGATTTGAGCAAATTAGTATTTGTTCAAAGTTCAGAAGATGTGCATTACATTGCACTTTCTTTGAAAAAAATGAAGTTCATCATCTATTTAAATTCAGTCAGTCAATGAGTTAATACAAAATGTAAAAATTAACTATTCTTGGTTGCATAGGTTGGAGGAGATACAAAGATAAAGCAAGCAAATAAGAAACAACAATAGCTCTGCCTCAAGGGTTCTAATATATCTAGACCAGACCATGCTTCAAATTCCACCTCAACATATAACCTGAAATCTTGCTACCTGCCCTGCTTGCCTCCAGCATGTGCTGTCTTCCCCTCTGCTTATTGCTGCAAGGAACAGTAATTAATTCAGTTTTACCACTGCTTATTAAAAGAGTATTTATATATGACTACCTTTCTGTATCATATCATTTCTCCTCAGTGCAAAATATTCTTTCCTGGACACTGCTCCCCTATATGCTTATATGTCTATATGTTGTCTCTTCCTATTAGAATATAAACTTCTTGAAGAGGAGACGGTCAAGCTTTTAAAACTATATCCTCAAATCTTAGCACAGTTTTTCATACCACTAAAATGGTTTTTTTCTTTCCTTCTTTCCTTCCTTTTTTCCTTTTATCCTTCATCTTTCCCTTTCTTTCTGCTTTCCTTCCTTTTCCTCCCTTCCTTCTTTTCTTCCTTCCTTCTTTTCTTTCTTTCTAAATAAGGACTACTCAAAAGTGAGGTCAAACAAGCATACTGGGAAAGAATTAAAGTTGGTGTATGTCATAAATACATAGCTGCTGCAAAAAACAACATATTTACCCATTTCATTCATTTGTATATTTTGTTAGTTCAATAAGAGCTTTTACCACCAATTTTCCAACATGTTTTAAGGGAAATTGCCACGAAAATCAATGACATGTTTTTTATTTTTTGTTTTTGTTTTTTTTTTTTTTCTAGAAGCTATAAGCTGCAAATTCTCAAGGCCTCTGAATTTTTGCAGTCATCTCCTACCCCTTTGTTTGGTACCTTGTGGTATCTCATCAAATTGCTGGGGGTTTTTTTTTTATAGATTGGACAATGAAGCATAGCAAATGGAGGAGCTGTTCATTTTCTAGTAAATAGAGGTAGTAGCTCTTAAATTTTCTTTCCTTCCTATGTTATTTTTTTTCCCCCACAAACTCAAGTGAAGAAAAAAATTGTGCTTTTTACTAGGCTGATTCCTCTCATTTGAAGTATAAGTCATTATGTCATCCTAAGTATAGTGGTGCTAGCCTTTCTATTGGGAAATATGTCTCCATCAAAAAGGCTTAACACAAAGCTCTTCGACAGATGCAAAGTGATCGATGCCTCAATCCCGGATACATATCTGACAGATCTCCAAGGCATCCACAACTGGCTTCTCTCCTCTCCACAGTTCAGGGGTGCCAACAGACAAGAGAGTATGATTGCCTACCACCTCCCATACCGTCAATAACTTAAATTGTTAATAGCCCTTTTCCCTCCTTACCTCTTAAGTTCTGGCATCTTCAGGTATCGAGAAAATTAGCTCCTCCAGAGGATAAAAAATGGGGATCTCTATATTGACTGATATATCCCAGCAAGCTTAGTTTTCCTTCCAACACTTTCCTTATGTGGATCACTCATTCCCCCAGGTCAACTTCCTTCTATAAACAAAGAAAAATTCCTCTTGTTTAAGTGCCTTCTACCACCATCACTGGTTGGATGATGCTGGACACTTTAAGACCCTTGAATAAACAGTGATTCAAGTTTCCAGATTAATAGCAACAAAACAAGGCATGCTAATTTCCAAGCAAAATAACTTTATCCATGACCCTGACTAACCCTGTAAATAAGAGTGTATTGAGTCTGGCAGTTTAAAGAGACCCTTAGAGAGGGAGGAAATGAAAATAATTTCTCAGCCAGAAGAGTCTCACACATCTTGACAAAAATGACCTAATCACCAATGCACAGAATATATTTCAAACTAGAAAAGCCCAACTTCACACAAAGCATTATAATACTAATTTCCACTTATTACAAAACAACATTTTTGCCCGTATGACATTGCCTCTTGGACCCCATACATGACTTTAATTAAGATCTAACTTATTCATGACTATAATTCAGATCTAACAACCAGTCTAGTCAGATCAGGGTAATTAGTCCCAGAGGGCATTATAAGAGAATTCGGTTTTCTTTTCATCTTTATATTTTGGCAAACAAGTTGGGATACTAGAAGATCATTTGGAGAATTCTAAAATTTGGAGAACTCAGACTTGTGGGTGGAGATACTCTAAATAATTTTTTTAAGGAATCTTCTTATAAAAAATTCTCAAGCAGTTTAGTTTGGGTTAATCTCTTTGCTGGGCATGGAAGTAGACAATAAGAATGATTAACCCACACAAAGCTAATAAACTTTTAACAGCTTCTTTCAAGTTTATTAGGAAATTAAAAGACTAGAAATTAACCCTTCCACAAGTCATGCCCTCTAGAATTACAACCTCTCTGAAAGTAGATGTACATCTTATATATCTGAATAATTTTTTGTCAAAATTTTAATGTGATATGAAAACCGGTACATTTGGGTGGATTATTCAGTTTTCTAGATTACTGTTCCCATCCTGGCTATGAGACACTATCAGATGTGCTTTCAGTAATTCCCCTTGAAAGCACCTAGTTCATAAATCTCTGGTTGAGAAACAGGAATAACAACAGAGTTTAGGATCTCTCAGGTTTGAAACTTCAGCACTCTTCTAGACTTCTCATTCTCTCTCATCCTATTTACCCAATCATTTGGAAAATCTTGCTGTTTCTAGTTTACAAGAACTAGATGTTTTCTTTTCATTTGACCACTTCTCTCCACTCACATAGCTATCATCTTAATTCAGTCCCTCATTACCTCTAGCCTAGATTACTGGGCAGCCTCCTAATTGGTCTCCCTGCCATCCCAATCTGTCCTAAACATTGCTGCCAAAGTAATTTTCCTTAAATGCAGATCTGACCATGTGATTCCTTCACTCAGTCAACTCCATTGCCTTCCTGTTTCCTCTAGGATAAAATTGAAATTTTTCTGTTTATGTCTTAAAGCTCTATACTACTGAGCCCCGACCTACTTTTCTGGCCTTACTGTATATTACTACCTTTATATCATCCTCCCAGATCTTTCATTCTCTCTCTCATGAAGCAACATTGCATCCATCCTATATGACTGGGATGTACTCTTTCCTTATTTCCACATCACCTCTCTTTTCCTTCAAAATACATCTCAAATATTGCCTGCTGAAAGATATCTTTCCTGATTTCTCTCCCAACTCTAGTGCTTTTGCTCTCAAACTCTCTTATATTTAACTATGTTGCATAAATTTGTAATTACTCGCTATATGTTTATGCTATGTGAACATAAGAACATATAAGAATATATCATATAATATACATGTGTTATATATGTATGCATGTACATATATATATATACATATATATACACACATACATATGGATGTATATGCATCTCTGTATATGGAGCAGTTAGGTCTCACATGAGAATAGAGCTCTAGGATCTTATTCCCAAGTTCAAATCTACTCTCAGACACTTACTAGTTGTGTGACCTCAGGAAAGGTGCTTAACCCTGTTTGTCTGATGTCCTCATCTGTAAAATGAGCTGGAGAAAGAAGCAAGCCATTGAGGTATCTTTGCCAAGAAAACCCCAAATGGGGTCATAAAGAGTAGGACACAATTGAAACAACTGAATATTATATTATATGTATATGTATATATATATATACACATATATGTGTGTTTATATGTATATATATATGCATATATCTATATATAGTATTGTATATATGTATAAATTTATATAGTATGTGTGTATATGTAAATTTATATACACATACACACATATATAGTACTTTTTGTTACACATCATCCCTCAATTATAATTTTTCAGTTCCTTATGAGTAAGGATTACTTCATTCTTTATACTTGTATCCTTAGCATCCTTGTATCCTCATCTGTTTGTATGCCTGGCACATAGCAAGTCTTAATAAATAACTTTTGGTTGATTAAAGGAAAATAAATTATATTCTCCCACAATTACCATTACCATCTCCCACGCTTCCTACTATAGTTACTGTCACCTGGCACAATATTATTGTACCAGAGATGATAACCAACTTCCTCTCCAATAGCTCTTAGCCAATTGTGTCAGTCACCACTGCTGAGAGCTCCCACATTCTCAGAATGTACTGCTTATCACTCCTTTCTGCATCTTTCAGCTAATAGTTCCCACTAGTAGCATTCTTCAGGCTGACTCTCAGCTCAGAGAGCTGTCCCTTAGCTATGGGGATAATGTTCTTTATTCTTGACTGAAAATATTTTGTGTCCTCATGTCAAGTTCTAAAGCAGTAACCCAATTCTGCTTTTCTTCTCATTGCTCCTGCTGATCTTGAGCTTTGGGGAAGTTTGCCCGGGGTTCAAGAACATATCACTATTCTAATTTTCCAAGCAGGATTCTAAACCAATTCCAATCTGGATCAGGATGAATTTGATAATCTAATTTTGTACTCTTAGGAGGTGAACCATATGTCTTTCCTATATCAACACCTCCCACAAATCTATAATCTTTAAATATTTCAAATTCCTTTAATTTTCCCCTACTCAAGTTATTCTCAGCCCTTAGAATTCCTCTAGGGCAAATAGAATAGAGTAATTTCTGCAACATTAAAAGTAAGGAGTTAGGAGGAGGAGTGCTACCTACTAAGGGGAAGGAATTTTACTATTTCATTGCATTTGTTTTTCCTTTAGTAGTATAAAATTGGACGTGGTGTAAAGGTTTTGACTCATGATTCAAAAAACATTGAGTAAACTGTTACTTTATGCAACATACTTTGTTAGATGCTGGAGATAAAAAAGATGAGAAATTATGTAGTTACTATTCTCTGGGAGCTTCAAAACTAATGGGGTGTGTTGGGTGAGGGGAATAAAATAAATAAAGGAAATAAATTTATATAATGCAACTTAGAACAATTTAATTCAAGCAAAGCAAGTTCAAAAACATTTACTAAGCCTTTATTTTATAAAACATACTTTGTTAGATACTGGAGATTAAAAAAAAGATGAGAAATTATAGTGTTACTATGCTCTAGGAGCTTCCAACCTAATGGGATGTATTGAGTGAGGGTAATAAAGAGAATAAAGGAAGCAAATTTATATAATGCAACTTTAGAACAAGATTTGGTTAAAAGAGAGAGAGAGAAAGAGAGAGAGAGAGAGAGAGAGAGAGAGAGAGAGAGAGAGAGAGAGAGAGAGAGAGAGAGAGAGAGAGAGAGGATTAGGATGAAGGAATCTTCTATCTGCTTTTCTCAGATAGGAGATCTGAAAATCACAGAACAGAATTGTTAGAGATGAATTCAGTGACCATATAGAACAATATATGCTGAATGAATCCCACTATAACATAGTCAATAAATTGTCAGTTTCTATTTGAAGATTTTCTCCTCTCTCTATTTCACCTCCATCCTCCAAGGAGGGAGAAGCCATAATCTGTCAAAATAATTCTGTCTTCTGGGGGTCAAGCAGAACAAATATTAATTTCATGGCCCTACAAATACATGAATATAAATATGATGTCCCTCCCCCAATTTCCTACCCCAGTCTTCTCTTCTTAACTAAAGTTAATGGCTCTAAGTAGCTGCTTATTTCACTTCTTTCTTATTTCATTTAGAATAAAATTTTCTAAGTATACAGTTCTTTATTCACAAAACACTTTATCATAACCTAAGTGATGTAGATATCAATATCTTCATTTTATAAAATAGGAGACTGAGTTATTTTCCCAATTGATAGATATTAGCACTGGGCCTCAAATCCACTACACCACATTGTTTTTAGTCGCCCACCTCTCTGCAGTCATCTCCAGCAAAAGTGTTTTCCTGCTCTTGAACTAACACCAAACGACTCCCTATCCCTATCCCACTGCTACATACACATACATTTGCACTATATACACACACACTATATAGGAATAATTCCATAACCATTCTAAATCCTAGACCCAAAAAACTCAATGCCTCAAGTTATTTAGACTACAATATTTTCCTTTTCTACCCTGACATCTGGTCTGTCCTGATTCTACTTGATTTGATAAGTGCTAAAGAGAATGGCATTTAACTGAGAATAATTTTAAGTTTCAGAATTGACACGTTCTGTATGCTACTGGATTTGTGCCATATGGTAACTAATTGAACCCAATTCCCAAATATTTCCAAGAGAATGATATGAGTTCTAAGCACCTAGGTAACTTAATAAATATCCCTCAGGTTCAGCCATGGCAGCTAAACCTTAAAAGGAAATATCCAGACTAAGATAGAGTTTTAGCATGAAGCATATCTAGCTCATTGAACTACAAGCCAGAAAGATTAGTCATCTTGATTTCAATTATACTTCTTTTTTCTAGCTATAATAAGGGGATAATTAGAGTTATAGTGAGATTTGGAGAGAAGAAATGAATTCCTCAGAGGAAAAGGCTTTTTGAGGTAGTTATTGGACATAATTCTAACACTTGTCATCTTGATCTCATACATCCTTGGGTCTCAGATTTTTTTTTATCTTTAAAATGAGGGAATTGGAATATCCCCTCCAGTTTTAAACACAGCCTTCTGTGGAAAGCTGGTAGAGTTGAAAGACATTGGAGTAGGGAGCAGCAGACCTAGTTTCTGTCTCAATGTCATTTTCCAGCTCTTTGATTTTGGGCAAAGTCACTTCATCATTGTAGATTTCAAAATCCTTATTTCTAATACAAAGAGGTTGGACAAACTGATATCAAAGGTCTCTTCTATCTAATAAAAAATTCATAAAATCATAGATTTATGCATGAATGAAAATTTTCCTTTCTCCATTTATGTTGTATAGGCCTCTATCCCAACTCACAATCTAAAATCTGGGGAAATAATAATTGAAGTGGGTGCATAATACAGTAAAAAAAAAATCCCAACTCTGATGCTTACTAGCTATATGGTTATAGAGGAGATATTTTCCTAAGTATTTTTTTCCTAAATAATTTCATATGTAAGATGAAAGGTTTAAAATCTAAGACTTTTAATATTCATTCCACTTAAAGATATTCTGGTAAATATTTGACAACCAGCTTTCTGAAATTCAGGACATAAACTTTTATTATCAATACTTTTTCTATCACTTTTTAAAATCTAGACCAAGGCTTCTTAAATTTTTTTCCACTCACATACCCTTTTTGCCCAAGAAAATTTTATGTGACCTCTGGTATAAAGGTATATTAAAAAGATATACAAATCAAACAATTTATGATAATCAACCAAAATTCATGACCCCCACATTCAGTTACAAGACCCCATATAAGGTTACAACTCACTATTTAAGAAGCTGAAGTCTAGACAATCAAAAAAAAATAATAAATTAAGCCTTCATTTATAGCATTTGCTTATTTTCCTGGTGTGAAGTCGCACACTGAAAATTTAATAATCAACCCTTGTAAGCAAGTTTGTGTTGGCTCAAACACATTCCTAATTATGAAGTTCTAATTCTAGTTCTAAATCTATGATCTATAATTCTATTGCCCATATAAGAAATTTAGTTACAGAAATAACAACAGAATCTAATTATATGACAGCCTTATCTATAATATGGTCCCCTACTATGATGGACAAAACACAGTATTACAACAAGAATTCCTTATTAAAAAGTAAGATAAATTTAATCCACTCAGTGAAGAGAGAGAGAGAGAAAAGAAAGAAATGGAGATTAAGGGACAGAAAGAAGGAGAGAGGAGAGAGAGAGAGACAGAGAGAGAGAGACAGACAGAGAGGGGAACAGAGAGAGACAAAGACAGAAAGACAGAGATAGAGTAAGAGAGACATAGAAAAAGAAAAAGAAATAGAAAGACAGAGAAAGAGACAGAGCCAGAGATAGAAAAAGAAAATAGATAGAAGGGTACTGTCCACATTGTCTGTCATAGAAGTCCTAGGTGTTCTATTATATAGAATAAAACAGAGAAATAAATTCTGCTCTGACCTTTATTCTAATAGTTGCTGAGGCAGATAAAGTGAAAAAATAGATATAATCAGGATAAAGGAAATTCTACATTTCACAGATGACTGATGGAATAAGTTGGGTGCTTTGAAGGTACATCTGAAAATGTAGCATATTACAAAGGGAATAAGTCCTGTCACTCAACTCATATGCTAGGCTGTCCACAGTAAAGAAGCAATCTGCCACAAGAAGCAGTTAGGTAATACAATTAGATTGCCGTTAGAAAGAGAACAAAGATCTTGCTAGATTAAGTTCTTCTAAAAAAGAAAAAGCCAGGTTCCTGGAGACCCAGGTTAAGACTAGTCATTTGCCATCAATGAGATCATGCCAGAGAAGAAACTGAAGGTGCCCATAACTGAAAGGTGGAAGAATTATGAGGGCCCAAAAGATAAAGTTAGGAGAATGTCAGGCACCTACACAATAATCATAAAACAGGAAAAGTTCAGAGAAAGAAGAAAACACTCTTGGGATCCAGGAATATCTCCTAACTCTGCTTCAGGTCCTTACTTACAACTCAAGCCATTCCTGGAAATAGGTCATTCAGTTGATCAAAGAACAAACTTATTAAGTATTTACTATAAGCCAAATACTGAGTTAAGTGCTAGGGATTCAAAGAAAGACAAAAAAAGGAAGAAAAAAGAATTATATGTTTTTACCACTCCAGAATTTCCCAATATATCCAGAAAACTCCTGAGGAAATAAATATTGCAAAGAAAAAACTGAGACATTCCTCATTTCAAGGAGCTCACATACGTAAGACACATAATAGGATTCAGATGCAAGATGGCTGGAAAGGCTCTGGTATCCTTATGGTAAAGTGGCAAAGATATATAGATATCTCTGGATAGATATAGGTATAGGTATATTTATAGATATAGATAGATAGATATATGATTTGTCCTCCTGACTCCAGATCCAATGCTCCACTAGCTGCGCCTGTAATGCATCATTAATGTCATTTCCATTGATAGAACTATTTTTACTTCTGATATCAAACCATTCTAATTGTAAACATTTTCTATTCTGAAGCTTTGGTAGTTATGTCTGTGGAGGATTTGAGGGCTGCAGTACCTACAGAGGTAGTCATCAAGTTATGAGTCCTCATAGATAATGTTTAGAAGCAAAGCCAGCAGCATGGAGGGAGGGGAGCTATTTTTCTGGGGACTGTTGGGCTCTCCTGCCCATTAGTGGCAGCTGATTAAAATTTGGTATTGTTGATGTCTGGTGTGTGACAAGGAACAGGTTGTTTCCTTGGGTATTGGTAGAGTTTCATTCTTCTCATCCATTTGAAGAAGTAAAGTCCTAGGGATATTTTCCTCCATCAGGGAGAGAGGATATATGATAAAATCTAAGCAATCAAATGGGTCATAAGTCATATGAAAGTTGAACAAAGGAGGTCAGAGGAGATGGCAGAGGAGAAAGGTGTCCCAAGAGCATACTTGATCAACCTGGATATCTGTGATCTTCTGAAGCAGGATATACAGCATAAAAATGCCTGGGTTTGTTGTCAATAAACCTGGAATTTAATTTAGGCTAAGCTGCCTTTTGTTTGTCTGACTTTAACTATAACCATTTCATGCCTCTTAGCCTCAGTTTCCCCTTCTGTACACTAAGGGTTTTGGAGTAAGATGGTACTATAAGATCCTTTCTCATTCTAATGCAGTATAGGATAGGGCCCAGGTCACTGACCTTGGAATTAGGCATATGTCCTTTGAATTCTCCCTTCAACCCTTAATGTTAGTGTCACCTTCTGTCATTCAGTCAGCCTTTTGGAACATCAGTTTTCTCAAGGATAGAATGAGGATAATGATAGTATTTCTGTCATAGAGATGCTGGGAGCACTATTTGAATTAACACCTTTTAAGTGCTTTGAAAACTTTAAAGCCATATATAAAATGTGAATCATTATTATGAATAATAAATCCTTCTGAGAATCAGCTGACATAATAGCTAGTGAGTTAGCTTCACAATCAGGAACATCTGGTTCCTAACCTGATTAATTTTGTGATGTTGGGCAAATCACTTCTTCTCTTA